>NC_134171.1:12182179-12482179 GCF_964188355.1 Buteo buteo | reverse complement strand
CCGCGGCTGCAGGACAGTCTCTGGCCTTCCCTTATTTCATTTATGTGTGGTGTTTGCAATAATACCATCCCTTTATTAGGGACAAAGTATGAACCTCTAAAAATGCCTTCAACAGCAATATATTTAAAATTGGATGAGAAATGTAGAAAGCAAAGTTGAAGCAGTAACTGAAGGGTCTTCTTCCCTGTTCTTTCCTGTTCCTGTCATTTAGCTACAAAAAGAATATAAAATAATATAAGACAAACTTGAGGAGCTTCTGTATTACAAACAAAACTTCTTGAAACTAGATGGAAAACTTCTTGAAACTAGATGGCAAAATACTCTGTGTCATGTCAAAGGAGTTTTCAGGCCATTTAGATAAAAAAAGTGATGTTAAAAAAAGTGATGTTAAAATGATACTATTTATAGCTCTAGCTAATATTGCCTTGTCATGGTTTAACCCCAGCTGGCAGCTAAGCACCACACAGCCGCTCACTCACTCCCTGCCCTGGGTGGGATGGGGGAGAGAATAAGAAGAGTAAAAGTGAGAAAACTCATGGGTTGAGATAACAACAGTTTAATAATTTAAGTATAATAATAATAACAATAATAAATAAAATTGTAAGGAAAAGGAAAATAACAAAGAGAGAGAAATAAAACCCAAGAAAGACAAGTGATGCAAATGAAAACAATTGCTCACCACCAACTGACCGATGCCCCACCAGTCCCTGAGCAGCAGCCCCCCCAGCCAACCTCCCCCCTAGTTTATCTGCTGAGCATGACGTCCGGTGGTCTGGAATATCCCTGTGGTCAGTTGGGGTCAGCTGTCCCAGCTGTGTCCCCTCCCAACTCCTTGTGCTCCCCCAGCCTGCTCCATGGTGGGGAGGTGTGAGGAGCAGAAAAGTCCTTGACTCTGTATAAGCACTCCTCAGCAGTAACGAAAACATCTCTGCATTAGCAACACTGTTTTCAGCACAAATCCAAAACATAGCCTCACACTAGCTACTATGAAGAAAATTAAGCCTATGCCAGCCAAAACCAGCACAAGGCTGCAGTTGATTACCCATTTGCGATGCAGTAACTTTTTCAGTATGAACCTGAATTGCCTTCAGTGTATTAGATTACCTTTACTTGTTACCACAGATGGATTTTGAGATGTAATACAGACCCACTAAAATGATATAAAAGTTTCCATGTTGTGGTGGCACACCTGAGGAGTTACTGCAGATATTTACAGCTGTAATAAGGAGCACAGATTTTAGTGTGATTCACCAGGCAAACAGCACACTGATGTTTGTGGCTGTGCAGTACAGTCCAAACAGTTCAGGACGTGGTGGGAATGGTACTTACACACTGTAAGTGTTACCTTCCAGTCTTGGGGCTGAGCATAATTTGGCTGTTTCTCACCTTCTGTATCACTTGATCGTGATGTCAGTTGTGCACATGTGTAATTGGTTGCCACACTTAGAACAAATATGGTTCATAATTCTCCTCAGGTACGGCACAGAAACTTTCAGGGTGTCTTAGCTCTACTTTGAGTGCTCCTGTGACTTTGCAGTTGTTTTTAATGTTACTAATGTCAGGATTTTTTACATTTAATTTAATGTGAATTAGACCTGTTGTAAAGGGGTTTACAGGGTGCTATTAAATGTGCTTTGTTTAGTTAGGTGGCTTAATCCAGTAACATGACGCACTGCGAGGTAGCTAGAGCCTAAAATTATGCGCGTTATTTTAAATCTCAAAAAGAACAGAATGTCCCAAATCTTTGAAGTTATTTTTTATTAGAACATAAAAAATAAAGTTAAACCAATGTGACTCTTCAGAGAAAACTCATAACTCTTGTGTGACACATATTAAATAGAAAGGTTTGCAAATAAAATTGTGGTGAGTCCACTAAGTTCTTTGAAGGACTTAGTTTTATTCCAGTTCTGCTTTTTCAGGCTAACAGCTTTCAAAGATATTCTTGGCTTAACAAACACATCACACACCCCTATGTGTTCCTACGGAAATTTCCTTCTGCCTTTCACCTCTGAGATTTGGCTGCATGGCTGCTTCCCACTGCAAATAACCCCCTGTGCTGTGCAGGAGCCTCCCTGTCTCCATTGGTGATGCAGGTTTCCTGCTTGCTCCCTCACCTGCTTTTTCTTTCTGAATCCACTGACGCTGTTTTTCAGCAAGACATTGTCTGCAGTACCCACAGAGAAAACCGAAACTAAATTGAAGGGTTTTACCCTCACTTACAGAAAGGGTTCTCTTATGTACTTGAAGACTTGACTGTATAAAGTATGCAAAATTAGGTAATATAATTGCATCTTCTAAAAAATCTGGAAGTAGTGGAAATTACAGCCTTCATTAATGCGCAGAACGTTATGTCAGCAGTGAGAAGTTCCTGCATGCGTCACTTCTGGGTTTTCACTCTTGGCCTGGGGATGGACCACTTTCAAAGATCAAAGAGCAGTGAAGTCCTTTTTCCCAAAGCAGTACACTCTATCCCAAGTTTGTCATCAGTTGTGGGTTTTGACAGAATAGCATTTCTGTGTAACTATAGCAGAGTCCACCAACTCCTTTTGCTCATTTACCAAGAAAAGGCAATAAAGGTAAAATGAAAATTAGGAGAAGTCCTGTCTGTCTTGTTACACACCTGCAATTACAAAGCAGTTGCTAATATCTTTCAGTCATTACCGTATCAGCTGGATATAAAAGGTAATGCTTGTGCTTTCTAATGAAGCACAAGTTGATGCTGTTTAGTTTACAGACTAATTCTCCATTAGCTAAGGCAATTTGCCACTGCACTTTTTAAAGTGCAGATCCATAGCAATTCTCAAAATAAAGACCTACTCATGCAAGTAGATTTCGGTAAGTGGTGAAAAGAGGTAGAATAAACAGCATTTATCCAGGAGCAAAACTAACAATGCATTCATTAAAGGTATCTGTGCAAATAAGGGTGTAGACTGACAGCAATACTTTAGATTCTAGCAAGCAAATAAATATTTCTATCCACAGATATCCCAAAGAAAAAGTTCCGTGAGTAACTGCAGAAGCACAAGAATATAACTATTTGCAGAAATATGTACCGGTAAAAACTATACAGAGGGAAGAATAGCAAAATAAATATGTTTTGTATTAACAGCAAATCAAATCTTTCCATTCCTTCAGTTGTGAGAGGGTGATTTCTCATTCATACCTCCTTCTTGTGACCAGATGAATCTTTGCTACACAAAGCTGATGGGACTTGGCCCTACTTCCTGATGAAATCTGTGAGATGTGGGAAAATAAGATCATTTTTCCTGATCTTTGCTCACATAGGGTTTTAGGATGCAAAGTGATAATAAGTTCAAAATGGCCATTAACCAAATAGATTTAAATAAACCTGTTTCGGGGGAGAAAATGCAACTAAATTCAGGTGTGAAGCTTTCATTTTTAAACTGTCTCATTAGGTAATATTGACAATTTAATCATGTTTAATTGATGGGGTTTTTTCTCTTATACTGGAAGATCTGCCTGAATGAATGCAACATGGCTACAACCAAAAGATGTAATTTTCCAAGGACTACTGGAGAGAATAAAACCAAAAGTTGAATCTGTTCTTAAAAAAAACTGAAACTTTTGTTAGGCTTATGGTCCTTTGTCCTTAACACTTATGGTGTGGTTGTAACTTTCTGTCATTTCCATCATGGAGGTTTCATTTTGATTGCTGGTATCGGTAGAGCTTTCGTTTCTTAAAGCTAGACAGCCTTATATGAAAATGATAACGCTTTTGTGAAGCCATATGATGGCCCTGGCTACCCCGGCTGCATGGAGCAAGTCAGCAGGCAGAGGGGTGGGAAGGTGATGCCATGTGTGTGCCAGGCAAGCACCCTCAGCCTCCGTCCTGACTTCAGGGTGGGCTGCTTTTCGAAGATGAAGATGCTTGCAGGGAAAGAATAGGGGCTGTTCACTCCACAGTTACCTGTTTCTCTTTCCTTCCTGCTTGGCACAACTGCTGTCACATCCAATAGTTGTCATGAGGGTCATCCCTGCACTTTGGCTCTAAGTTGGTTTTGACACATTTTTAGTCTTACAGGTCTTGTATCTACTTCATCCATACGAGCCTGGTTCTTAAGTGTGTGTGCAGTCCACATCACTTTCATCCATACTGTGCTGACCTTAACAAATCTCCTCATTGCCTACAGGAATAGGGTCTTACTTTCAAAATGGCCAACTAAATCTGTGCTGAATTATTTGATAAACAAGAGAGCATGAAGGAGGTTGGAAAGATGAAAACCCAAGAGAGGCAGTGGCATCTTCTGAAATGTTAGATGCAGTTGAAAGAAATGAACTGACACCTATAAATTCCCTGATTCAGCATAAATATCCTAATCCTATCTAGGCCATATGTAGGGTTAAATAATATAGTTATACCATTAAACAGTGGAGCACATGCAATCTTGATGGTCCAAATAGAGCCTGTATTTTGGGCAGTGGGTGCTGTCATTCCTCTCAGGAGCCTTTCAGCACTAGTGAGCACACTCTGCATAAACAGGTCTGTTTTGGTGGTTAAAACCAGCTATTTATATAACACACAAGTGAAATTTCATACTACTATCCTAATCTCAAGTGTTTTCTTTCCTCGTCTCTTCTGCTTAAGAGGGTCTGATAACTTCTATCTTATTTCTACTGTAAAAACATACAAACCGTATATTTAAGTCAAAATCCCCTGGAGGATTTCATTTAGAAGGAATATTGTGCCATGATTGCTTCTCCCCTAGAACACTGTAAACTGCCTGGTTGTTTAATAGTTTTCTGTTCAAAATACTGCATGTTAAAAGATGGAGATGCCAGTATTTGGGATTGCATCTGCCAAGATCATCTTCCACAGGTTTGTTTTAACGCTTCTGTTTGCTTTGCAGCAATCTGAATGCTAGCTGCTGCTCCTCAGTGCTTTTCGTCAAAATATTCTGTAGCTTCCTGGTCAATATTTAGGTAAATCAAGTAATTCTGCTTTAGGTTCTTCTGTATTTACGCACTTTTTCAACACCCCTGCCCCCTCTTTTCAGTGTTACATATTTCTCCAGATTCTAGATTTTGCTACCACTTCATAAAGTCTTACACGTAAAGCATTTTTTATTTTAACAATTCAAGTTCAAGGTGAATAATTTTACAGAATGTGATTAAAGTTAAGGTATGGCTTCTGAGTTTATGGATGTTTCAGACTTACATCTTAAATATGTGTTCTTTTATAATAATTTTTCAGCATGCAGCAACAGAACTGAAATGTTGGTTTGGCCTCTGCATTTCGGTATTAGAATTAAGCCTCATTGCTCCCACTTCTGGATAGCTAGCAACATAAAGGAAGAAGCTAGAAGTGTACATATATGTTTTTAAAAGGATTTAGCTGGTGCTATCAGAAATAAAGTAAGCCTGCTGATCATCTGCGTTTAGTTCTTGCTCTGACCTGGAAACTTACTTTGACTGGCGTCAGGACTAGACCCAATCTCTCTTGTTCATGTGGATGCAACCCTTGTTTCCTCCTGTTTCGTGACAGGTAACCTGGGGTCCCAGCTGGTTGAGTATAAAGAAGAGATGTACATAACATCTGACTGTGGGAAGACGTGGCGTCAGGTAGGAAACAGAAATCGTCAAAGGCACATGGAAATAATTTTAATGTACCAAATGGGATGAATTTTATAATGCTTAACTAATCTTTATATATTCACTCTTTTGAGAGAGGTGGCTATTATTATCCGCATTTCACTTGGAAACTGGGAGAGATTAAGAAGGTGATTTGCAAAACTCAGATTGGCTGGGCTGTCAGGTTCTGCTGAAATTCCAGTATTTTGGTGTCTTTAAAGGTCTTACAAATATCTTGCATAAAAACCAGAGTCTGTTTAGGTTTTTAATAATTTAAGTAATATGCTTATGCTAATGATGAAGTGGACCTGGCCTAGATCTTGCAAATACTCCAAGCTAGAAGACATGGTTGAGGTAGAAAGGCAGAAATTCTTCTGCTTCATAGTCTGAAAACTGATATTTAAGCTTAAACTTTGTTCTTCGTTGAAACTGAGAAAGCAAAAAGAGATTTAAAAAAAAAACACAATACATTTTTGAATTTCTGTTAGTAAGATTTAATCAATTCTGGGACTACAAACACCAAAGTATTAAATAAAGAACAGTCATGTAGTCGCTGTAATGCCACTTGAATTCTGGATGTCTT
Organism: Buteo buteo; assembly: GCF_964188355.1. Classification (NCBI taxonomy): domain Eukaryota; kingdom Metazoa; phylum Chordata; class Aves; order Accipitriformes; family Accipitridae; genus Buteo; species Buteo buteo. Next base: position 12,476,007 of record NC_134171.1, on the reverse strand, counting down.
TTGCTTCCAATGCCTAGTGTCAATTTAAGCATTGCACCTTTATTATGTATTTTTTCCTAAATTGCTCTATCTCAGCAATGCTTAATCATGGCGATATTTTCTTTCTGTGTGTATATAGCAACAACACACAATATGATCTGGAATCTACTTATAATGTATATCCAGGAGGAAAAGAAAACACCCTCAAAGGACCAAAGTGTGTAAAAAAATAATATGATTTCAGTTAAAATACTGGTTTAGTGTTCGGCTAAAATAAAATTAAGTTTTGTTATTTTCTAGAGAACAAGTGTGAAAATGTTCTCACTAGTGTTACTGAGCTTGGGGAGTTTGAGATTAAAAGAGGAAAATACAGACAGTCTCTTCTGTTGCTATTGTGGGGTGCCATTAATACTCCACAGAAGGACTTTTTAAAAGAAATACATTAATTTTGTCATGATAATGTCCTTTGAGGTTTAAAAGATAAAATTTTATGCCAAATGCCTTCTTGAAATCTAGCATATGATAAATAAGTGTTCAAATGCAAAAGCCTTCCAGGATTTACAGTGGGTACTGTGTTGTCTAATACGTCATAGTGGCCTCTCTAATAATTTATTGTCAGCATTTGCCAAAGTTCTATATTTTTTTCTGGTGTGAAAAGTAATAAGAAAAGAGCAAAGGGGATCAAATTCATATTTTTGCTGCTTTTTATTTGTGAGACACTCACACAAATGATATGTGATGAAACTTGACCTTAAGATGACTATTCATGCTGCAAAACCGACCACAAACTGATCCCTCGTTATGACAGTCAAAATGAAAAACAACTTTGCTAGCTTTGCTTTAATTAAAACTGCTACAAAGCCTTTGAAAGAGCTTACTCAATCTTAATATTTGTGATCAGAATGAAAATGTAGATTATTTTATGGGCTCACTGTTCATGATCGAACAGTTCTTCTGGAGGACAGCGGTACATTTCCTTTCTCTGTTGGAGCTCATGCAACAAAAGACAAGGCTTCAGTTAGATGATGCAGGAATTATTTAGACAGTTAATTACAGATCTCATGAGCTGGCAGAAGCAGAGCAAAGCTCGTGTTCGGGTGGGTTTAAGTCACTGGCTTGGAAACTTTGCAGTTGTCATTACTGAGTGCCTGTCACCTTTCTCACATGCCACACATGATGTTGCAGAGCTGTCTACAGACTAGAAGATGAGCAGTCTGTGCTTGCATAGAGTGAAAGAGCAAGGCAGAAAAGTAAATATAAAAGACTTAGGAGAAAAGGCAATTCAAGGAATTAATTAAAAGCTTTCCTGAAATAATAGCAGTAATGGTTCATAGGAATATAGGACTGGGAGGAAGGTGAAAGATCATGTAGTTCAACTGTGTGCTCTGAGACAACATCAAACGTACTAGGAACATCGCTGACACAGGTTTGCCAGACCTATTTGTTAATCGTTCACTGTAGGAGATTCTGCAGTCTGGCTACCTGGTGTTTCACCATTCTTCATAGAGTTTTCTGAATATTTAATGTAAGCCTACCATGCTTTTTGCTGTTCTCGCAGTTTCACAAATTCGCAAGATAAGTTGATTTCTTCTTGTCTTTGGAGAGAAGTGGTTTTCTGTCACCTTTCAATAACTTTTCAGATGTTGAAAGGTGATTATCATGTCTACCCAGAGTATAGGGTTTTTCTTCTTGGAAAACAGCAAACTCAGATCCACTGATTTTCCTAATGGATCAAATTTCTAAAGTGCTTTTCCTTTTTGTTTCTCATTGATTGGACTATCTAATATGACATCCCTCTCCTGAAGCATGGTAAAACTGAATGCAAAATTACAAATTTTATCACGACTAAACAGAATTAAATGATTGCCCTTGATGTCTTGACATTACTGGCACCTCATTTCAGATTTCTCTTCTTTACACTGGCATCACATTGTTGACTCAGATTCAGTTTGTGATTCATAACTGGGACCAGTCCCTGAGTTCCTGAATGTGCAATACATTCTCAATTTAACAACAATCTACTGATCATTTTCATTCCATAATTTCTTAACCAGCTGTATACACTTAAATGATTTCAACTGAACCTTTATTTCCATAGCTTACATATGGTAAGGTCATATGAGAGTTCAGGAAGACTTACTATGTTAGGATATACAACCAGTGTTTATAGGTAGAAACAAAAATGACCAAATGAGAGTTTTGTGAAATTAGGTAAGTCCTAGTGATAAATAGAAAAGAAAACATAAGGATTGTGATTATAAGTAGCCACAATACCACTTGGGCTTGCTCCAGTTGTTCTTCTGCCTTTCAGTTGCACAATGCCTGAGCTACTTGTTAGTATCTCTTGAAACCAACGCTCCACTGCGTACCATTTTAGGGCAAACTGAAATTTCTGACTATGTATTGTACAATACTGCACTGTAAATAGCAGTAGTTTAGGAGCTGATTGACAAGTAGCTTGAATGTCCATGCAACAGCAGCAATCTGGCCTGTAGGAGAAGATAGTCTCACCTTGACATTATCATGAACTATGTGGGCTTAGATCATCTTAAGTGATCGACAAAGATGTAGCCTGAGGTGAACTTGTGGGACAGATATGTCTATTTAGAAGATTTCTCTATTACACGAGGAAAACAATATCATAAAATATGTTAATGAACATGATAGCAGTCAGATAGATACTGTACAAACTGATTTCTGTTCACAGTTAGGGTTCCCATTGCTATTTCAACAGCATCTGTTACAACACTGTGCTTGAAATAGGGCAAACAGAGTAAGAGAAAGGTCTGGCTTTCAAAAGAAAAGGCTTAAATAAAAGGAGAAATGACAAAAAACCTTTCATATTTGATCTGCTACCAAAGTAGCTAGCGTAGCAACAAAATGCCCAATTAAGCTAATAAGGTTACACAGAAAGTCTGTTGTATGTCTAGGGACAGAATCCAGATCTCTGGAGCTTTAGTCCAGTGCTTTGTTCGTTGGAATATTATTTCTCTATGTCAAATCCTTTTGTATCAAAGCAATTTGGAAAACATTTGTTTAAGCAAGACTGCTTGTTTTTCTGCAGACATCATTAAGAGATGGATGGTAACACCTTTAAGCACAACAGGAAAGGCTGCAATCCCAGCCTCACCCCTGGGAAGGTCCAACTGGCTTATTCTGTGTAGGAAAACTTCTGTTTCCAGATTTGAATTTACAAATGGATGTCACTTTGTGAGAGAAGCAAGTGACTTTGGGCATTTTTGGTTACTTTTGAAACTTATGTATCTCAGACTAAAATTGTGTGGAGTCTATTCCTCTAGGGTCATTTAAACATGTTTTCATTGAATTCATGGAGCTCTCCTAATTTCTCCCAACAGATATCCTGGCCTGAAATAGCTGCTGAAGTTGTTAGGACAGACACAGGAAAAAACATGGAGAGCAGATGGAGGGGAGAGAGAGAGAGAAAAGAAGTTGACATTACAATTGTAAAGCATATAGTGCTCCAAAAATTACAGAAAGAAAAAACATAGAAATAGGTTATAAGAATCTACTTCTGTAGTTGCTGGCTGTCAGTAAGAATTGTAATAAATTTATTACCTGACTTTAGTTAGTGGAGAGACATATATCAGAATTCGTGGCTGACTGTGAACATACATATCACTTGATCCTGGGCTCGAACTTCAGCTCTGACACCGGGACCACCTTTGCCTAAATCCTTTGCAAACTGATTGTCTTGGTTTTGTTTCTAGAAAGTAGACAGAAATATTTACTTTTGTGCTGAACTCCACAGGCATGAATTCATTAATTCTTTTCAATGTACTGAAGATGAAGATTTACTTTCATCAGGAATGTCATACATTTTTCATTCTTAAATATTTGAACCGTGTACGAGAAGAGCATGATATAAAGATGGCATTAATGTGCCTGTAATGTATCCTCTGTCCTTCATAGTGTGCCAAGTGGATGTAGGGTAAAGCTGGGGTACTGAAATGGTGCATGAGGAAGTGCCATGGTGCTTTTCTTGGAAAACCTAATTTGGATAAAGTGATGCACATACCAGCTTATTATCTTCAGTATGATGGTGAAGCTTTTGGAGACTTTGTGTCCCAGCATATATCATTTCATTTTGATTTGAGCAAAAGTTCAAACAAAGTTTAGAGGAGGATCAAAACTCTGCTTGCTTATCTGACTCCAGCTAATCTCATCCTTTTGAAGTGCATCTAAATTAATGTCTATCCTTTACTGAATTCTCTTCTAAAATATGCAGCTGTGTGGAACAAGAAGATAGGACTGTAAATGCCTCATATCAGGGTTTCGCCTGTAAATTGGCAACACTGAAAAGCTGATCAGACACTTGAAGCCCTAGGATTCCCGTAAAATAGGCTCTCACTAGATGAGAGGAAGACTAAATTCTGAACCCAGATTAAATGCTTATTATTTTTGAAGTAATTGTGAATGTGCTGTAAGATACTTTTCTCCCACCTCTGTTTCAGTCTTACTGGTAAATCCTCTAAATGTAGCATTAAGTATTGTCAAAAAAAGAAGCATTTAGTATTGCCAGATTTTTTCATTCACAAGGCAAAGTAAAGCTAACCTTTATGTTTTCACCTTTGCTTTGTCAAAGCCTGTAGGCGGCTGCATGTTCATCTATTAACTGCTAAGTGTGTGTAGTAACTCTCACTTTATCACCTGCTCTTATGTTAAATGAACTTTCACAGGTTAATAACGTGAGTAAACCCTGCCTTAAAACAGATTTCACATGTAAAAAAAGGGAAGATATCTAACTGTTCATTTATTTTAGTACTGCTGATGACCTCTAGAAAATGAATGAAAATAATTTAGGAAATTTTGAATCCTTTATATCATTAAATCAATATTATGTGTATTTTGGTTCTGAACTCAGAGTGGCCTCTGTGTGAGATCACATAAAGTTTGAATTTAAATAAATCATTGACACTGGAAATGTAGAAAACATGCTTGCAGCAATTATTTCAAATTCTGTAGAGTCTGGAGAACACGTGAGAAAGTCACGGACAGCAGTACTTTTCCTACTTTTCTTAGAATTAGACTACAAAACATTTTATTCTGCAAGATACACAGAATATGGCAAATACCAAAGTAAGGTGATAGGTCACTTGGTGATATATAATAGGAAGGAATGCAGAATGCATACTGTGAGAAATATAAGCTTGGGCTAAAATCACTTCAGACAGTTTAATCTGACTGTGATTTGAACCTGAACATTTTCTGATTCACCTGCTTAACTTTCTTTTCTTTTACAGCTGCGAGAAATATAAGAGTTAAACTGACTTTTATGTCCTTTTCAATTTGAAGTGCGGACATTATAAAACATAGAAGTCTTTTAATCCTGGTTTGCTCATACATTTTATTTCTGCTGGTTTGTACATTTCCTTAGCTGGCCTTTTTTTGTCTGACTTGTAGGTCTTTGAAGAAGAGCACCACATCTTGTACCTGGACCATGGTGGAGTTATTGTGGCCATCAAAGACACCTCTATCCCTCTGAAAATACTCAAGTAATCCTACAGTCAATTAGAGTAGAGCTATTGTGTATTCGAGACTTAAGACAAAGTTCAGAATTTAAGATGAGCATTTTAGTGTCATCATGTATGAAATGCAGGTGGAGTCAGCTTAATTTATCATTCATTAAGTCAACAAAATGCAGGTGGATGTTTTCTTAAAGATTACTTCATGTTGCTGAAGGTACCGTGGTATAACGTATTAGTAATAATAAAATTTTCTGGCATCAGTGTAGGTATTTTTGCTTAAAAGGCTATCCTGGAACTCTACAGTACAAGCCATGTTCAGTGTGATTGTTATCTGCTACTGGTCACACCAGCAGTATATAGCAATGATGCTCAACCTAAGATGCATATGTGGCTTAGGTACCCAGTCAGGATAGTTCATTCATACTATTCATACTGTTCATTCATAAAGCTCTGTCCCTTTCAAGGGCCACAGTGAATGAAGATGTTGGAGAAAAGTCCTGAGTTGCTCTCTCAAGAGCAATATAATGTAGACTTTGGGAGCCAATGGAGAAAGGACTTATGTGTCCTTATGTGCTGTGTAACACAGTATGCAAAAAGCTCAGTTCATCTGAGACATTTATGCACAAATTAACTGTAGTATGCATAGAAACTGTCCTATAGTGAAAATGCAGCAAATGGCCTTCTCATCTTGTTTGGCAGGAAAGGTTTTCTGCAAAGCATTTTGTTATAAAATACCAAGTTTTAAACTGCATAATACTGAAGCAAAATATGGTAATCTTACATAGTGGCATACAGAACTATCATCTTCGGCATAAAAAACATAACAGATCTTTGTCACTTGTGACTAGGTTCATTTTTGCATAATACTGTATACACTAATAGGAACTAGGCTATGTACTTGGTTAGCTAGGGTGAAAGCCAGCATAAACCATATCCAAAAGACCTGGAGGAAATGTAGAGAAGAAAATTTGATTCATAAATTTTGGGTGCACAGAGTATTTGAAATATGTTTTGCCAATTCATCAGCACCTTTTGCAAATTTTTAAGTGGATGGTAGCAGCTGTGAAGGGCCATCATCTTGGTGCCTGCAGTCACCACACCTCCCACATATTTTAGCAGTTGGGCTGTTTGGCTCCCATGCTTCACTGACCTCTGCTTAACAGGTGTCTAGCTCAGAGACTACTAGAAAGAATGAAGTATAGATTAACTTGCTCTTGAACCTACAAGGTAGCAAGATAATTTGTTGACAGACCTCAGTTTTTATCTGCCTGAGAATTTCCATTGTTGTGGCAAATTTATTATACACCTTCTAAAGATGTGAGCCCCTGGACACATTGCTGAGAAAAAGATCACATTAATATGATATACTGTCCAGGCATATTGGATTTTGGTGATCATAAATCCTGGGATTTAGTAGTGAGGGGATTTTTTTTTTTAATGAATCAATTCTGTTTTGTATAATAACAGCTGTAAATGAAAACCATTTCTGCTTTTTTACAGGTTCAGCATAGATGAAGGCCAGACTTGGAGTACGCATAATTTTACCAGCACTTCAGTCTTTGTAGATGGATTACTTAGTGAACCTGGAGATGAGACACTGGTCATGACGTAAGTTTCTGGTTTTATCTCTTTTTTCAGGGCTCTCTCTGCCTATGCACTTGAGCACATTTTAAATTGTGGATGTTTGAGATAGTTCTTGAATCAGTGGCTTTTGCTTCTTGCAGTCACAGAGGCTCTTACACTGATGTCCGAACAGCCCTAGTATGCAACCTGTCTTTAAAATTATTTGAGTGCAGTATTTCAGATTGTAAAGATGAAGTGTTATGTTCAGATGAAATTTCGCAAAGTTACCACCAGGGAGAGTGGAATAATAGGATTGCAAATACAAATCAGAGAAACGTAGGTAAAAAAATAACTAATTACTGCATTTTTTCTGTTTTCTATAGATTCTTAGGCAGACTTAAAAAATGTTAAGTATCTGTCCTTTCTTCTTGTAAAGATTGTCTTCACAGTGTAAACAACTATATTGTTGTCCTGGTAACAAGCATTGCAGTACTTTGTGTAACCAAACACTGTGCTAACAAATACACGTTTTTATTCTGTGCAGTGACTGAGGCAGATGCTGTGAATAGAGTTAAAAATAACCAAATTCTGCATCTCAGGCCCCTGTTTATCTTTCTTTTTCCAAAGGGCCAAGGACATCTGGATCTGAGCAGCAGGTTTTGCTCCATTTCTAGGATAAATGCTAATATTTTAGAAGTGTCTGAGAGTAAAAAACACCTGTCCAATTAGGGAGAAAGGCACATGCTGATTGCAGCAGGAAAGGGGAGTGCACTCAGGGATGTGCAGGTTGTTACCTGTGTTCCTATCAGAACAGCTTGTGCAATCCTTTATATTGGAGCTCAGTGTGTTCATGACAAGCTTTTTCTCCTAGGAGTTACAAATAGAGCTGCCTTTGACATGTACCGGTAGCATTTTCCCCAGGGGGGGAAAAAGCCCAAACAGCTCATAGCCCAGCATGGAGCCGTGTAAAGGATCCTCATCAAAACAGAAATCCTACTCAATGTACTTAAAAGCGTTGCGCCAAGTTCATAACACTGTACTGTGCAGAGGTGAATTTGTTCTGTTAGTTATTTCTTTCTTTCTCCACTGTCCCATTTATCCTCCATTATACATATATGACCTGGGAAGAACAGTATTATCCCACCATCTTCCCCTTCTCTCAAGTATAGGGGTTTTTTATCATATAATATATGCCACATGGAGATACTTATGCTTCTGAATGAAGGATTTCTATTGATTTCAGTGGAAGTAGGGGGATCAAAAGCTTACCCTAAACTGTATTTACTGGCAGATAAAATGATATGCGATTACTATATGCTCTGGGTTTGTTTTTTTTTTTCTAAAATATCATTAAAAACAGTAATTTTGTGAAGATGTATTTAAATATCTGGCTGAATGGGCTAAAGAGCTCTTGTAAAACACGATGCCTTTTTGAAATCATCCATCTGAAATACATAAAACTGTAGCTGGATTTGGTACGTGAGCCTAGATTGACAAAAAAGCATCATGTGACTTGTGTGTTTCTAGTGGCAGAACAAGAGTCTGACTCCAGCACCTCAATGCCAGGCTTGTAGGATCTTACTTTGCAGCTAGTTCTGCTGAACATGGAAGACATCAAACACATTCTATCACAGACTGGCCTTGAAAAGACAAGCAGCCTTCCTCCCAGACTCTAAAGATAATGAGAAGAATAAACCTGCAGTATGTGTTTCCTTGTTGCCGTTTTATCAGCTTCCTTGTCTCTCCTACTGCTTTTGATTGGGTTTTACTTTCAGGGTGACGTTGTCTGCCCCATGATGCTCTGTCTGAGTTTACATCAAGACCTTTTGTCGTTCTGTCTGGCTTAGGTCATTTTCTTTCAAAATTTCATGCTTGTACTGAGTTGCTGTGCATGACAATCTACAGTGATTTGCTGCTTTTGAGAAATGTCATCCACTGATACACATTCCCTGGAAAAAAAAAAAATCAACTGTGCCATCTTTTCCATTTTATTAGATAAAAAGTGTTTTTTCTTCTGGGTAGAATGTGGTAAGATGAAATTGTGTATGGTAATGGAAATAAATTAGTAGTGTCTTTCACCCCAAGGAATCCCCAAATCCATTACTAAGGACCTAGTCTGACATTTTTTACTTGTACAGGAATTTAATTTTCTCCCTTTCGTATGGAGGTTGTTTGAATAAGGACTTTGAATACAGTCCAATGTCAAAATCTGCATAAATTAGGAGAGATAGCACAATTCTGAAGTAGGAAGGTAATAACTGAAAAAGTGTACAGCAAAATTGTGGAACAAGCATTATTTCATTTAGAGCTTCTAGAATAAACTCACAGAGTCAAAGAGTATTTTACTTGTACAGAAAGCGGCTATTACTGTAGGCTAAAATCCTGGTTCCACTGAAGTCAGCTTAGGGATTTCCGTCAAGGTTTTTAATCTGTATTAAAAATAAAACCAAACCACAAAAAGATTATCTGGGAAAGACATTAAGGGACGTGGTAACACTGTGTGTAAGAGAGATTTCTCATTCTGCAGCATGGTGACTGGGACGTTGACCTGACTTGTAAGGGGCTTCCATTTGAGTTCCTATTCTGTCCTAACTTCTTGGAAATGAATTGGTCTGGTAAGCTTCACTGAAGAAGCAGGGGAATGTGAACCTGGTTGCCTCAAATCTTCAATTCAGAAAGTTTTGCGTTTTCTCCAAAACAGAGAAAAAACAAATGTTGACTTGTCAAAAGTTTTCATAAAACTGAATTGTCATCTGCCAGTTGACATTAATCTAAATCATTCATCTAAATCCCCTGTAGTATTCAAAATATGTACACTCAAATGCCAAGGAATATATATATTTTATTCCATTGCATTCTGCAATAGACCTACTTAAGATTGTTAGGAGTTTAAGTAGTAGAGTACTGAAAAACTCTAGGAAACTCATTCTGTGTAAAAACCAATTTCTAAATAGACCTAGTTAAGAGTTTTAGGAAAGAAAAGCAGTAAAGTATTCATGAAGTTTAGGAAACTTGATCTGTTTAAAAATCAATTTCTAAATGAAGAGCTCAAATCCACCATTTATTGCTAAATGAATAAGTAAGGTTTGCTAAGAAATTTTCACAGCTATTTGATATATATTCATCAAAATAGTGCATGGTCTAGTAGGCTCTATTTTGTTCTAAATTCTTCAAGAATGAAAGTTACTGCAGCCCAGCGTTATACTTCATATATTATATTTGGGAAAAATTACTTAATAACGCTGGATTGAGTAATGGCCTAACTCAGTGGAAAAAGGAAGAATTTTTGTGTGTCTGAAATATTGATGTTCCTCTTCAGAGGAAGTAGTTCATATAATGAAAGTTTCAAACCTGTTAAAATGACTTCTAAATCATAGTTCAGCTCCTGGGAGTGTTTTCCAAACCGGGTTATTTAGATTGCAGTGTAAACCCAGCAGGCACAATAACTGTGGTACCACAGACCATGGCCCCTTTTAAAAGGCCAATAAGAGGTTACATAAAAGAACTGCTTTTCTTTTTGTCAGGTGGTAGAATCAAAATCTTCCTTGTGGGTAATTGTATTTTTTTCCAGACGGATTTTTTTTCTAAGGTCTCATAGAGTAACATTTTAAGATGCTGCTGGGAACTTTGTGATATCTCTGAACCGCAGAACTCCTGCATGTGCATTTTGCTATTTTGAAAGTCTGTTGTTGTGTTCCTATTGGGTTCCTAGGTGATAATGGAAGCAAGAAAATAGTCTAGTTTAAACTTAATGAAAACAAGGTGGATATGATATTAACAGGTGTTAGATATTAGGGAGAACCATCTGGATTTTTGCAACTGTCGATTCTGCTAGGAATGTCAGCCTCACCTTTAACAACATCAGTAACAGTCAACATTACATGTACTTTGTGGGGCTTATTGTTGTGCCACACATGGCAGCACACTACCTTTTCTGTTGTCTTTGAGGATCTTACTGGGTGGAGGTCCTTCTCTGTTGTGAATTCTTCACTACTAACTTTCTCATACTGTGACCCTTAAAAGAGGTAGATAAATGGTAGATAAAGCCTCATTATGTAAGAGAATAGCTGATTTCCCAAGGCAAATTCTAGGTTTTATTTGCAGAGTTAGTTAATCTTTTGTTTGAGAAGCATTGCTCAGTTATGAAATGGTTGTTCTGCTCTCTGCGTAACGAGGAACATATCCGTCTGTCAATAGATGGAGGAAACATACAGAAAGACAGGAAAAGAATGGTGAAAAAAGCATTGAAAAAGCAAACTGGTTGCTCTGTTTCAATCTAGTCTAGATACCAGTGATCCAGATGTACAGATGTCTGTTTAGTGGCAAGTCTAATGCTTTTGCTGACATCACTGTGGGCACAGATGTTAGCAGAGCGAGTCAATGCGTTCTGGTGTCACTGCCAACCTGCGGTCTTGGAGCCAAGACCATGGGACTGCCTCTGTCTCTCCCTCTGCTCAAAAGAAGTTCACTGGGTAAAGCTTTGGGTTTTTTCTTTTCTTTTCTTTCCCTAAAGTTTTCATAACATATTCAGAAGCATGTGAACATGATGCTTTCAGTGTCTTGCTAAAGACCATATTTAGTACATTTTGAGGGCAGACCTGGAAATATATCTGAATAAGAGGAACTGAAAGGTTAGGAATCCAGGTCCTGTAAGAATCTTTTATCACCTTGTCCCTATTTAAAGGAGGAGAGAAGGACAGAGAAAGGGCGACACGTGACTTTTTCATTCAGAAAGAGTCTTTGTGTCATTTTGAGCCCCTGTCACAGAGTGAGTGCCTGCAGCTATGGTGCTCCAACTTCTCTTCTCTCAGTTCCATTTTAGTTTCTAATTCTAATAAATGCTGCTGCTGAGGTAGACATTAGAAACTTAGGCCAACAATACAATTGTTCAAACATTATACTTAATTTTGGGTGAGGCCTTGAACTCCATTTTGCTGTATCTTGCTCTCAAAATGAAGGAGCCACAGTTTAGGTGACCATAGGCTATTTACTCTGGCTCTGCCAAGTGAAGTCTGAATGAAGAATTTCCTATCTGTGACAAAAGAGACCCTATTTTTAAATATGTGAGTAGGAAAAAAAAAAAAACCTATTAGCTAAAGAATTAATTCTAAAATTTTGTAAGTATCCCAAATTAATTCAATCTTTATGTAGGATGACAGCGGAGAGCTGAATGATGTGAATGATGTAAAGCTATCCTCTACAATGTCATATGTTTGTCTTTTAAATTAATCCATTTTGCTCACTATCCACCTTGTATTTACTTCTCCATAGGGCATCAGGCTAGGCATTAAATCTGCAATTTTTTTCCAAACAGCTTACATGTTAAAAGGTTGTTCTTGGACAGGAATTTACCAAATGGATGGAAAAAAATGTTGGAGGTAATCCACAAACATCATGGAGCCACTGAGCTTCTGGATAAAATGGGAACACGCTCATCCTGCTCCTCCCCAGCACTTCTCAGAACCTCAGCATTCATTTCCGTTCTTTTTCCCCAAAAGAGCTGAAACCAAGATGTTTTGGCATAAAGAATGAATGGCAATTATTATTTTTTGGGGGCAGGAAACAATGAAAAAACATATTTTGGTTCAATTTCAACTAAATTGTTTCCTCCCCTCATTTTTCACTTTGGCAGCCAAACCAAAAAAAAAAACAAACCCAAACCACCAACCTACTCTTTAGTGCATTAACTATATGCATGTGTTTGTAGTTTAAGGCACTTAAATCATAAGTGTCTCAGCATATTTGCACATGATCTGTTGTGTACACAAGCACTGTTTATGTGCAGTTGTTTTATGTAGGCAGGTGTCTGCTTTTGCACATGGAAGCATTCATCATTTCTGTAGTTCCAATTTAGGAAGGCCACTGAAAATGTGACCTCTGTTACCTTCTTTTGGGGAATTAGAAAAATATGCTGAATTATAATCTTGATGTGTAACAGATTGCAGCTTGAATTCTGCATTACTTTCATCCATTTTAGTAGTATGAACCCTTTGACTCACCTAGTTTTTGTTGATTTTACAATAGTATAAAGGAAGCAGAGACAACTGTTAGAAGGAAAGCATGTCTGTAAAGATTCATCTGTCATATTCTTTTTGAAAATGGTAGGCTTTAAATAGCACTATAGGACATAGTCATGGCTAACCTGCTCTTCCAACCCATATCCCCTTGGAAAATCTTTCATTAATAATGTTACTGCTTCTGTGAGTTAAGGAGAACACTACCTATTGGCGGTGCTTACACTAGAGATAAAGTGCATCTTTCCATGCCACGACCTCATCATGTTACTCCCTCAATTTAGTAATTTCTTTACAGAATTTGACATGGGGAGGTCATGTGTCTTGCTCTGTGTTCAAAGGCACTGTAATAATATGAACTACAACAGGCAAAACAAAAAGAACATTGTCATATTTATTTGCTTTTTCAGTTATATTGTCATCTTTTGTAGTAAAGGTCTAAGTGAAGCAAAGGACTCGGCTCTTGAAGCTCACCATAAACTGACAAGAAACTTCTAACACACTATTCTTTTTATGTAAAAGACAACTGAGAAAGCAGCTGCTGTTTTAATATAAATGGCCTCTGATATCTAGTGAACGGTAAAGTGGATTAAGTATTCAATCTGAAATTGCAATTCTCTTATAAAAATAATCAGGGAAGTGTGACAGTTAAAATATTTTAACAGTACAGTAAGTTCACTGACAATTCTATTTCCTACTAATATGATTTACTACAGGAAAGGTAACCTTATATGGGGAACAAGATCTAAATACCACTTTTTAGCATAGCTCTGTGACTGCTTCCATTTAAACAAATACTTCCCAAGAGACAGGCTGAGAGTTGTTAAAATAATTAACCTTTTCCTTAAAATAATTAACCGTTTCCTTTCCCATACTCACTGTTGGATATTGAGGTTTAGATCCATAACGAATTTCAGGTACCTGCCTTTTTGCACATGCTTGGACATCGTTGCTTAGGGGCTGCCCAGAGGAATTTAGACATGTTATCCAAGATAGAGCCATTGAGATTGCCCTTATCACCTGTATGTGGGGTCCTCGGTTGACTCTGATTCAAACCCTCGGTTTTATTGTCAGTAGTTTTATACATTTGAAGGCTCTCCCAAAAAACTAGAGGTCCTGGTTCCACCCCCAACTGGCATGTCAAGTTAGCAGAGTGTGTCAACAGGGCAGTACAGGACTGTGCAGACAAATTCTGCTACCTAGGCAGCATGCTGTTTTCAACATCACGGTTGATGACAAAGTCATATAGAGGAGAGCAAAAGCCAACACAGCACTTGGGAGATTAAAGCAGCGTGTCTAGAATGAGAGAGGCATCTGATTTCAAACAAAAGGAGCTGTGCATCACGCAGTTGTCATCACTAGTCTTCAATACGACTGCAAAACTGAAGTTGCTACGTTAAACATCTGAATAAATTCCACATGTGCTGTCTTTGTGACCTTGGTGGGGTAGTACAGCAGGATCGCTGCCGCCACTCTGAGGTCTTTGAGTGCTCTCAGATATTCAGCAGTAAAGCAAAACTGTTGCAGGGTCAGCTGTGCTGCTCTGAGGATCAAGACATCGGGCTGATCAAAGCCATTTTCTTTGTCTGGAGACAATATGGCTAACAGCTCAAAGGTAAACCACCATAACACCACAAAAAGTTGCTCAAGGAGTGTCTTAATGTATATGGCATGAGATCCATGATATGGGACACTGTAGCTAAAAATCCATCTGCTCTGGTTTTGATGCTGTGAAAGCCTATGAACAAAATCCTGAAGAACACAGGAGAAAAGCTAAGGAGGAAGGCAAGTGCAGTGGTTGTAAAAAGCTATGTCTGTGACATCCGAGATGAGCAGTGTGTTGTCAAAATCAGGCTCATTTCTCCTGAAGGAAGTCATGGAAGCTGAATGTTTACGTGATAAGTCTTTGGGAGTCTCCAGCATCAGCACCATCAGAGCTGCAGTCGGGTGGTTTGCAGGTGACACGGGCAGCAAGCGACACAGCTATTACTGCTCGTGTGAACTAGGAACAGCTATTGAATAGATGCTCTTTTCTATTGAATAGAAATGAGAATTTACTGGAAAAGATTATCATTGCATATAATTTCTGTTAAATTAGCTCCCCCTGATTATGAGCTTTATTAGGAACAGAAATAACCAGCAATCCTCCAGCAAATAGTTTAAATGAGTTAGCTTAAAAACTGCATTAAACTGTCTTATCTATCAAATGATACAATCAAATTAAAAAATGATGTGCTCATAAATGAACTGGGAACAAATGTACAAAGTTGTTATGGCAACTGAAACACTGAAGTTAAAATTATGGATCCCAAATTCTTGCAAATAAAAGTAAATTAATTTCCAAGGTAATTGGAATTTCTTTCAAAAATTATTTATCACTGCATCATCTTTCATAGTTTCAACAGAATTGATTTGATTGCTTTCTAATGAAGTATAATTAATCAAGAGGAAGGTTTTAGTAGCTTATGAATTACTATCATCTTGATATTTAACTTCTAATCATCAGTTACACTTGCTGCACCATTCCAGTTTTTTCCATAAATATGATTTTATTGGACATATATATTTTGCACCTGAGCAATTAGATTGTGATTGCTGTTATGTATTGCTTTATTGTAGCTCATATTTTTGTCTAATCCATTGAATCCTACTTAATACATGCCTTTCTTTCTTCCTTTGGAAAAATACTTTTTTATTCTAGTGATATTTGGCAGTACATTTAAATGGGCTCTTCTGATGTGTCTGCAAAACCCTGTCCTCAATAGGGCAACAAGTGTACTGCAACAACAGCATTAATAACCATTAAGCCTTTTTTTTCAAACAGTTTGCTAAGCTGGGTGCATGTAAGGTGCTGGATTCCTTAGGACATTTACCCCAGGAATTACAAAGCTGTATGGCTGCATTTTTGACAGGGTTGGTGGCTGTGCTGGAACAATTCCTTGAATCTCTGGAATTTTAATTAAGCCAGAGAATGGTGGAATCAGTGGTGCAGTTACTGTGCTCTGTCAGAACATGGTTTTCAGTCCATAGAATCAGAATAGCCATAATGGAAATGAGTTTTGTTTTTTTTTTGCAAGAGGCTGGACCAACAGGCAGAAAAGTTATTTCTGTCTTTTGCTAAAAATCCACAGAGGAGAGGCTTATAGTTCACCCATTGAAGCAGTGTCTTTGCTGTATACACATACAGTTTGCACAGAGCTTCCATATTACTCTAGTTGAATTTGCATAATTTCTAGAGTAATTTCTGTAATTTTTATAACATTATAGGATGCGGGACTGGGCAATATCTCAAAAGGTTATCGAATCTCTAACTCTAATCCTGATGTTTCACTAATTTCTTGCTCCAATGGGGGAGAATAAACAGCCTCAATAGCTTGTATCATTACCATTACAGAATCAGAGTCACAAAATGGCTGAGGTTGGAAGGGACCTCTGGAGGTCATCTGGTCCAACCCCCCTGCTCAAGGGGCACCTAGAGCCAGTCACCCAGGACCATGTCCAGATGGCTTTTGAATTCTCCAAGGATGGAGACTCCACAATCTCCTTGGGCAGCCTGTGCCAGTGCTCGGTCACCCTCACAGTAAAAAAGTGTTTCCTGATGTTCAGAGGGAACCTCCTGTGTTTCAATTTGTGTCCATTGCCTCTGGTCCTGTCACTGGGCACCACTGAAAAGAACCTGGATCTGCCCTCTGTGCACCCTCCCTCCAGGTATTTATATACATCAGTAAGATCCTCCTGAGCCTTCTCTTCTCCAGCACAGACAGTCCCAGCTCTCTCAGCCTCTCCTCACAGGAGAGATGCTCCAGTCCCTTCATCATCTTCATGGCGCTTCGTTGGACTCTCTCCAGTCTGTCCATGTCTCTCTCATACTGAGGATCCCAGAACTGGACACAGTACTGCTGGCGTGGCCCTCCAGTGCTGAGGAGAAAGAATTAGAGAATTGTGTATCTGTATCTTTTAAGTTTATTGATCCTTGTCTTTCTTCCTATTTGCCCCTTCTCCAGGTCTCTTTGAAGAAAAGTCTTCAATCCATAGCAAGACTCTTTGAAGACATTTTGTTGTACTTTTCAGTTTTATCTTTTCCAGAGAAAAACCCAATTCTTTCAGTCTTTCTTCATTGGTTACATTTTCTAAGCGGCTAGCAGCTTGAGTCATCCTTGCCCCTCTTCAAATTCATTTTTAGTGGGTGTGTAAATATGCATATAACATCCAAAATTAGACACCATATTCTTTCAGAGGCTCCACCAGTGCCAAGTTTATCAAAATAATTGCCTCCATGTCTTCTGTTTTCCAGTTCTGAATACAACCTAGAATTAGTCTGTCATCTTTTGCAGCAACATTACATTCCTGTTTTAATTCCTGGGAATTGCCCAAGCCTTTTCTTCAGTGTTTGAAAGTTATTCTCCATTTTGGCTCTGTACCTTTGTTGGTGTGTTTTTCCTAGGAGTACTTTTCCTGACCATTGCTTCCACCAGTCAGTGTCCGCTCCCTTCCTTCTGTGTTATCTGCAAAATTTTGTGTGTGTTTCTTATTTGACCGCACGGGTGTTAATGAAAATATTGACTGTGGACCCATCAAATCTTTGTGGTACATATCTCAAAATATTTCCCTGTTTGATAACTACTTTTTGAAAATGGAATCTTCTAATTGGACATATACTCCCATTCCTCATTACAACGATTTTATCTGCCCCGATGTTTTCCTTTTTAAGTTGAGACAGTGTCAGCTAGAAATGTGTAACAGTTTTAACAAAGGTCAAAATATGCTACATGTTCTCCTTTCCTTTTTTCACTAAGCCGGTTACCCTGTAAAAGAAGGAAATTGCATTCGTTTGACATGATTTGTTTTTGACAAATCCACGGTGGTTGTCTGCTATCATTTTAATTATCTCCAGGGTGCTTAGAAAAGGATAGCTTAATAATTTGTTTGGTATCTTTGTGGATATCAAAATCAATTCTGTAACTCTCTGAGCTCTATTTTGTTGATTTATATATATGGCTATATATATATATACACACATATATTTGTGTGTGTGTGTGTGTATAGGCGAAATGTTTCCTTTTCCGTAGTCATCCTCTGTGAGGTCTTAAAGATGATTATTAATAGTTCAGAGATTTTGTTTTATATTTTCAGGGGAATTTCATTATTCTGTTCTGCATTGAATTCAAACAACCGTCTCCTTTCTTTTTTCCTGAGTAATCTGCCTGAAATAGGTAACATGGATGAAGAAAATTTCATCTATTCCATAGAAAATACTTTTCTTGAGGCAGGAGTGAAGCTTTGACAGGACGTAGCTCCTTGCACTTCAACATATTTGTTGATAAATGTGTTAATAAAAGAAATTTAACCAATTTTTAAAGTTTTGTGGTGCCTAAAGAAGCATTTGCTGAGGTAGGTAGGTAGCTGTATATGCACATGGTGAAGTCTGCCTTATGTTAGTACCTTGTATGGAGAAAAAAAGTTTTTAAAACAAAAAAGAAGTACAGGTATTTAGCCTGCAAAAGACACTTTGTGCCTGTCAGCAAAGCCAGTCATACTGAAGCAGGCATTGTGGAAAAAGCATGAGACCACCTAAGTAGTAACTTTATTGAGTATGTAACTACAAGTGAATAAGATTATATGGTGACAGCAGCCCTCAGGATCCAGCTGAACCAGAAAAAGGAACCAAACCTGTAGGTCTCGATGAGAGAAGTGGGACCACACACCTATGTGCACATACAGCCAGTGGACCGAGCCACGTTTTTTTAGGTTTTGTGTATTGTTTCTATTTCTGAGCCATGGGTACACTTAGAAGGAAAGTAGATGATCCAAGTCCTTTAATCTCAGAGCCTTACTAAAAAAAGAGTAAGACACACAAACTAAATGCACATGTTTCTGTTTAATTAAGTGCACTTCTGATGGTGAAGTTTCCTGTGAGCATGGATTGTCTGGTCATTATAATGTGGGCAGTATGGGCAGTAATCAATAGACACCTACTCCTCTATGCTACGGCTGAGAAGCAAGGACGCCAGAAAGGATAGGGGGAAATCACTGTACATCTTCAGTCTTTGTGACTATTTTTCAGCCTCTCTGTTAGACTTCAGATCTCTACATCCATCTACCAGGGAGGAGCTTAGTGTGATGATGTTGCCTCTGTGCTGCAGAGAATCCACCATTTCCTCACTTATGGTCTACCCTAGTTCCACTTTGAACCTGGTATTCAGGACAAGAGAAATGATTGTTCACAGCAGAATGCTTTTAGCAGAACCGTACCATTCCTGCTGTGTCTGGATTTGAACAAAACTGAGGGCAAAACAAAAGGAATTAATTAGTTTGGAGAATACTACTAAAGCTTGGAATATGAACTCTGTGCAGTATGAACTGCACAGAAATTGTTGGCTCCAGAATCGACCTTAAATTCTTTGGCAAGTAAGCCACATAAGCCTGATACCACAAATACGTTTGACTTTTGCCCAAATAGAGTCTTTATCCTTTCTAATTTGTTGCTGGATGTCATACTTACCCATTTTGTTTTGGAAATAAATATTCTGACTTTGAAAATGTTGGCTGCTTTGAAAGTACAGCTTGGTTTCTAAAGCAATGAGATTTCAGTTTGTTGGGGTTTTGTTGGTTTTTTTTTTCAAAAAGAAATTTACAGTTTGTGGCTGGTTTTTGTTATACATTGGACTATCTGAAATGAAGAGGAGTCTGGGAGTTCCTCAGTACAATATGTAGATTCAGTGTATTCCTTAGAAATGAATGCAATTTCATGATACTGCTGTGAGTTTAAACAATAGCAAATTGCCATCTAAAATCTGCAGAAGTAAAAAAAACCCAAAAACAATAAAAACAACTGAAGAAGTTGCACCATAATCAAAAGGAATGAGTGACAGAGCTGGAAATTGAACCTGGTGATCCTGGGTTCTTCTCCCTCATCTGAGCTCCCTGTCAAAATCTGAGAGCTCTCTATGTTTCATATAACAACATAATAGACAAAAATGTTGGGTTCCAAATTAGAAAAAGTAGTATACTTTCAATTAAATTTCTGGATACTTTGCTGGGGAAAAAAAAATCTCTAATCTAGGAGCTATATTTTTTCATTGTGAAGTTTCATAGACAATTGGCAAGTGTTTTCTCACTAGACACATTGTATATGAAGAGGAATAAAAGTGGAAGAAAAATTCACCAGGGATCTTTTAGTAGGGAACCATGACCTTGGAAAGGAAAACATAGAACTGAAAATTTGAATCTCAGATGTATGTTATTTCTTTGCAGTAAGATTTTACTTTTGAACTTTTTGTTCAGAGTCTTTGGACATATTAGCTACCGTTCGGACTGGGAACTGGTGAAGGTGGACTTCAGACCATCCTTCCCCAGGGAGTGCACTGATGATGACTATGAGTCTTGGGAGCTCACAAATCTACAGGTATTCGTGGTCTTATGTTAACTGCCACAACTTCGTAGTAGCTTTCGGATTCATATAGAACTGCGTGCTAGGAAAACGTTTTCAAATAGAATTTGGATGCTACATCCCCAGCTTTGATCTCCTTATGCTGGTATTTGCTGATTTTACAATAGTTTAAAATGAGAGAGGATTTTGTGTTCCCTTTGGTTGTGTGATCTGTGTCCTGGGAAAGGCGGAAGTGTATCTGGTGGTCTGCCGTAATAATAGGTGGTCCTGCTGGATTGTGAAGCATACACCATAAAGTGTGTAATATTGATTGAAGCAATTTCAACATGCAGTCGTGTTCTGCCAACTTCCTGACCACATACTGTACTCGTATATAAATTGCCATAAGTAAAGCCCATTCCAGAAGTAATTTAGGATCTCAGTGGACCAATCATGTCATGGAGTGCAGTTGTTTTGGGCAATACCATCTCTGCAGTAATGCGTTAAGGCTGTGCTAATCCTGGTGCTCGGGCCAAATCCAATTTTGGGAAGCTACGTTCTCTATACAATGTATTGATTAAAGAAACCAGGGTGAGGGGGCGTTTACATTAAATGGAATATGTCATATTTATTCATAATCATTCTGATTATTATGTTTTGCTTCTTCCAGTACATTTGTTCTCTTGCTCTCTGCAGGGTGGGGTTTTTTTGCATACTACTCTTTGTTACTCCAGCTCTCCAGCTCTTATTTGCTAGTTCTCATGCCTAATTTTACACTTCTTGTTTGGGAGTGCTGTGTGTTACAAAGAATGTTATGCAGATCTGAGCCCAAAGAGTAAGAGTATCTTGGGATATTGGCATTGAAATGTCTTTCAGAAATTAGAAACTACTAAAATGACTTTGAGTACTTGCAGCTGCCCAATTACCAATGGAGTGTGTTCAGATAGTCTTCATTCTGCCTGTGTCCACGAGGTTGGTGCTTTGTGTTGACTGTCAACACAAGACGTGGTGATTTAGATAGAACTTCAGCCATCTGCATCCATGCTGAATTTTTAAATGGCCAATTTGTAGGGTAGTCCCTAGACTGTGCGTACATGAAGCATGGGTTAAATTGCACTTGAATTTTCATGTACATCTTTGGATTTGTGCCCTGAAATATGTTACAACTCTGTAATGGCCCATTACTGGACAGAGGGGATATGAGAGCTTTCTGTACCTATACAGTTGAATATGAGAGAGTTGATACAAGTTTATAGTCTTGGCAGCAAGACCAGCCTTTCTCAGGACAACGTAAGGTCATGTCTGTGTGGTGTAGGTTATGGTGTGCAATAAGTCCGGTGCTTTGGTGTTCAGGGTGATCGTTGCATCATGGGCCAGCAGAGGAGCTTTCGAAAGAGGAAGATTTCATCATGGTGCATTAAAGGGAGAAGTTTCACATCAGCTCTTACATCCAAAGTTTGTGAATGTGTGAACTCTGATTTCTTATGGTGAGTGTCTCTGTGGACCTTTTGATTTATTGCTAGTAAATAGTTACTTAGAGTTTGAGATGGGTTTATTTTTCTCCTTTTGCCCCTCTCCCCACATAGCCATGTATAAACAAATAGGCAAGCTGTTATTTGAATAACAGGTTGCTTTTGTATTTGCCTTTGTTTAAAAAGATTGCCATGTTTTAAGTATTTGTTTCTCTTGACTGAACAAATCCTGATGTTTTTCTCTATTGATCAAGACTTGAAAAATGACCATTGGATTGATTATAAGGCAAGCAAACCCTTTCTATTTGCAAATGAAGGAAAAAAAAAAAAGAAATGTGTTGGTCTGAGTGGCAAAAGAAACCTTTTAAAACTCAGAACTACCAAGAGAGTTAATTTTTCAGAACTGACAAAGTAATTACAACCAGTTTTTCCCCAAAGTGTACACAACTCCCATTGAAATTAGACTTAGAACAGAACTGGCTTCATCAACTTGTATGTTCAGCTGGTAGAATAATACTAAAAAAATCTTTTTACTGTTAAAAAAGTAGTCTCATCTACCCCAGATTAGACTGCTGAATGAATTGGGGATAGTAACACACTTGATGTTTTTCAGTGATTATGGGTTTGAGCGTTCTGCACCTCTGAAGTCGGAGTCTAGCAAATGCTTTGCTGACTTTTGGTTTAACCCTGAAGCACCTCCTGAAGACTGCGTGCTGGGGCAGGCATACACCAGCAGCACTGGGTAAGCTGATTTTGTGTTCGACTGGCTTGCAGAGGCTTCCAGAGAGGAGGAGAACATTCTGACCAAGGGCCAGAAAAGTGATTTGAAGGAAATGTAAATAAGGCAAACTGTAAAAACTGGGAAATGCAAAAGTTCTGACTCTGACTTAGAGCATGTGCAGAAGCTTCCTACAGACTAGTGAAAGAGAAATGTTACATGTTCACAGCAGTTCAGAAATTAATCCATTTGAGAAGAGGGGGAGCTGTCTTGTTCTCAGTATATTTTTTATTTTTGATAACGTTTTGTAGCCACTGTTACACTTGTGATAGGAATGTCCATTCAGAGCCTTTTCTTTTAGCCCATTGCTTGGGTTCAGACCAATTTTCAGTTTGAATTCGGTGAATCAATCTGAGGAGCCAGTAACATCTCCCAGAACTTCCCAGTCTCTCACTTCCATAGGGGTAAGGAGTTCTGTGGAGAATAGATTCTTTTCCTGACCATATGGGATGCTCAGAATCAAAGGAAAGCTTTATTAACTGTAAACAATACCGCATAGAATATACACTACAATGTAGTCTGACGTCTGTGCTGAGAATAACTTGCAGCTGGCGTCTATTCTGGCTTATCATAACATCATCACTGTCGGTTGTGGAGATGAGAACCAAATGATGAAATGTCAAATCTGGCAATAGCATCACGGTCTCTGTGTATATTTGCCTTACTGAGGAAAATGATGCCTTTTGGGTTGCGGCTGACAGCTGCGATATACAGAATAGGAATTCAAAAGAGTGAAATCTGACTCCGATTTTAAAGGATGTTTAAAAATAACCTACCTGAGTGAAACCTATCTGTAAATAATTACTGTACGCATCCAAGTATTTTATTATTAGTTCTTTAAAAGTGTTAGGCTTTTCACTCTTTAATACTTTTACCTTTTATACTATATGTTATGTTAAATAAATGCTTTATGTGTTTTAAGAAATGCAGAGATTTGAGAACCACAGTTAAGCGATTGGTTCTGGGTTAATGCAGAAGCTGCTTGGTCTAATTTCTTTCTGATCTTTGGGGTTGAATGAAGACCTCTAGAGCACTGAAGACTGTTGAATGCTGGCAAAGGGTATGGCAGAGAGGACAGCAGACTGTCTAGCTCCTGGAGGGCTGGTCAGGCATGTTTCTAAATTTGAAAAGGCAGATTCTTCCAATGCATACAAGTGAAATCCTCATTGTGCTCCACACCCTGTTTCTTCAACAGGTTTTATTCAGTAAAGGCAATGTTGCTCATCAAAGTATTTGCATCATGAGTTGGTTTTGATGATCTGCAATCTTGTCTGTTTGTGAACCCAAGGAATATTCATTAGCTACCATCACACTCACATTCGGTGCCTCAGATGGCATTCTCCTGCTTACCTCTGATTCACAGTGCTCGCTGCCTACTGTTTTTTGCAGGTACAGGAAAGTTGTTTCTAATGTGTGTGAAGGTGGCGTAGACCTGCAGCAGAACTTAGCCCAGCATATGTGTCCATCGATTGCTCCCAAGGGGCTTCAGGTCAGCATCAGAGAAGAAAGCCTGGCTGTTAAGCCTGGTGAAGACATCACCTTTGTCGTCAGACAAGAGCAGGTAGTAATGAACATTGGCTTTATGAAAGTTTCCTCACAATTTTTAGGGTTCATTTCCCTCCTACCTGCTTTGCTGCTGAATGAAGGTTAATTCGTGCTTGCGACAAAGAGAAATGACTCTTTAACTATTGAAACTTCTGTTTTCAAGTGCATCAGACAATCCATTAAGCTCAGTGAACCACCAAGTTCTGTCCACAGAACGGGATTTGTCTCCTCAGCGTAGCCAGTTACGATTCCTTAAAGGCAATGGCTTCTTGCAAAATCAAAGGAACTAAATTACCAAAGTCTCCTTGGCCTGAAAATTTCAACTGCTGTATCAGAGAAGAACAGAAAAGCAAAGAACATTTAATATTCTGGTTTAAGTGTTTTTGAGAATCTGCCTTTCAGAAAGGAATGAGGCAAAGCTTTACAGGAATCAACAAATAGCACAGCATAAGAACATTTATTATATATTAGTTGTGTTGCCAAGGATATGTTTTTTTCTGTTTATTGAGAGAGACAATGCCCTAAGGCCCTGACCAACAGCAGTGAGTAAGTTTTGGATGTATTGTTTGCCATGGGTATGTTTCCTAATGCTTGTTTTTTAGCATTAGGCTATAACTGCTGTGCTCAGGTTACGGGCGTATTGTACTTCCTGGCTAACCCCACTGATTTGCAAGAACTTGAAGAAGGTTTACACATTTTGGCAAACCTGAGCGATGTAAATCGGGCACTTGGGATTTATTTCTGTAATAGAATCAAGAAGGTTACGTGCAGAACACTGGACTGCTTAACGCTTCACAGGCTCTGCGTCTCAATGCTTGCAGTGCCCCAACGGTTTGTGTGGCAAGTTATGCTGCCTTCTCTTTTTATAATTTGTTTGGAAATGTTTATTGTAAGAATAGAGCATTTGGTTGCAATTTGGACTCTAATGATTTTGATTGGCAGTTTGAATTTTTTTCTTATTGAAGCTTTTACGAATCTCTGTGGCAATACTTAAATATTTAAAACTATTCAAAAACCTTCAGAAGTGAGGGATCTTGAAGGGAATCCCATGCTGTTTCTGATGAAGTCTTTGCTTGGTACATCGAAGTGGAAGGCAGATTTAGAAGAAATGTAGCAGTTTGCTGCCCCCTATGGCTAAGAATAATATTTATGTTCAAATGTCCTGAGCGTTGCTAAGGATTTAATCTGTACAACAAAGTCTAATGAGAATTCATAACAATTACTGAGTTTAAGAAACAGCTCTACTAGGATAAACCAAAACATACCACTTTCTGTGCTGAACAAAATTAATTCAGTAGTTTAGTGAACGCCTGTTACTAGGTGCAGGAATGCCAGACATCAGGCAGTAAAGAAAGCAGGCTTCACGTAGGTTTGGGCAGTTTGCAAGTGGCCTTAGAGATAATAATAGTTTATAATTGTAATTTTTTTTCCCAAATTCTGTTGGCTGAGTGTATGAATAAATAATGTCATGATGATCATCTATTTTGCATGGAAGTGGAAGCCCCAATTCCTTTTAAGTTTAGCTGCCTTTTCCCTATATAACTTTTGTTATCTGTCCACTGCTCTCTGTCTTTCCTGGTCAGGGAAACTGAAGTGCCTTGATGCTTTGAAGACAGCACTCTCATCTTTACACGTTAAGAGAAGCCTGCATCTACTGGCTTTCAACACTGGTTTCTGTCTCACCTGGAAAAAATATGCATGTATACTTGTTAGCATAAGAAAGAGTGAACAAGAGCTGTTTGCAAGCTAATGTCATCTAAAGAGATTCCACTTACTGGCACATTGCTGGCAAGAAGACATCTCTCTTGCTTTAAACTTTAATAACGTATTATCTCCTCTGCTAAATTCTACCCATCTGTTGTCAAAAGAAAGATGTTATTTGGAAAAAAATATTCACAGTGAAGAAGCTTTCAAGGTCCTTCATGTGTGTTGAAATATGGTGTTTAGGTATTTGCTAACCCTACAGGTTCCTTATTATGGGTATTCTTTTACATTATAAGCAATGCTCTTTCATCTGATAAAACACGGAAGAAAATCAACCAAACTGCGAAATAATAAAAGGAGGAAATAATAGTATGTTTTCCTTCCCTTTGTAATGCCAGGGTGCGCAAGTTCTAGGCTTTGTTACCTCCTTTGATTTTACATTAGTGCTGCCTTTTGGGATTAGATTTTGATATAAACCTATTTCAGAGAGTGGCTTATGGGAGAGTGAAGTGATTTGTTAAGACTGATGAACGTCAATCCTTGTCTGCTCTGATGGCCATTCAGCTCACCTGACTAGCATATGGATGTATAAGGTCCTTTCCTAGAGACAATGAAGATTTTTAAACCAACACTGTGTTTTCACAATACAGAGGATTTTCTACCAAGCCTGGCCCTGCAACCTGTTTTAACTACATGACTGTGATGGCTGTGTACTGTGGCAAGCGAGCAGGAACATATTGCTGAAGACTAAGGGAGCAGGGCAGCTCACTAAGGCAGTGCTGCCAGTAGTATTGAGAAAGTGTTGCTGCTCACAGCTAAAATGAATTTTCCTTTGACTCCCCCCACATCACCAGTCCAAATAGCATAGGCCTGACTTCTTTCCTGAGCAGCCACACCATGACAACATGAGTGATAGGCACAGGTTTGTCCTCTGACAATAGTATCAGTCTTGCAGTATTTTAGGCCTGAGTTAGGAAGACAGTGTCATTTAAAGGAGCACTTAGCAGAAGTGCAATGTATTATAAATTCTGCGAGATGTTTGACATGACAGAGTTATTTGGCTGGACTTTTAAACCCTTTCCCAAACTCAGCTCAATAATCTGGTTCATTAGGCATGCATCTAATTTTGCAGCAGAGCATGTTAGTTCTAGACATGCTGGTAGCTCTGTATAATGCAGCACAACTCTGTGTGAAGACCCTAGCTTGGATCTTGAAGGCTATATATGGTTGACGCTGAGCGGGTGTGATTAGAAGGTGCTGTGAAGTGGGTCTAAACCAATTAATTTTACTTCATAATTGCATAGGCTAGAAGTTCACTGGATGAGTGGTAATTCGCTAAAATAACAATATTCAGTTGTTTGCAATCATATGAGCATCACTCCAGAGCTTGGGGCTGCCCTGCACTGTTATGTTAGTTAATGTCCAGCTGCGTTAAGACAAGAGTGATTGTTTCTATGTCACACAACTTGCTTAGTGGTCTGGGTGTTTTATTTTAAGGTAGTACCTTACTGTGGAAATTTGGTATTGTCTCTATTAATGCACACAACATCTGTTGCACTAAAATATCTGCCATGAGTGTAATGGTTTTACTGCAACTATTGCAATTGAGTCAAAATATCTGGCTGGGGCTGGAAATGCTGTTGTGATTCAGAAAATGGTTATAATCACATCCTGTCTATTTCAGTTCTGGCCATTTAAAATATTTTTGATATATTTTCCTTTTAGGGTGATACACTGAATACCAAATACCAGGTAGATCTTGGAGATGGCTTTAAGGCAATATATGTGAACCTTACGATGACTGGAGAACCCATCCGTCACCGCTATGAGAATCCTGGGATTTACCGTGTCTCGGTGAAGGCTGAGAATGTGGCTGGGCATGATGAGGCTGTGGTGTTCGTCCAAGTCAACTGTAAATCAGCTCTTTGGTTTTCTTACTTTTCCTACTATGTAAAAACCTCATGACAATGAAGTAGTAAAGAAAATTACTAGTCACAATTAGGAAAAATGCTTATTTTTTCAACAACCTCACGCAGTCTTGCAGTGCTGTATGTTGTTAATGCAGAGGCTTGTAAAGTTAATGTATTAGGAAGTCAGAGTTAGTTTTGTTTGGATTTGGGAGAAGGATGCTATATTAATCTTTTAAATAGCAAGCATGCCTCAATTCCAGTCTCAGGTTTGATCCATCCTCCTGACTCAAGACCCTGTTGGCAGTCTTAGCAGCTAAAATGTAATACTTCAGGCTATGTCTTTTTAGGAGCTTCTAGGTGCTGTGTGAAGCAAGTGAACATACATGTCGAGAAATGTTAGAGCTCTTGTACGATTTTAAAAAAGAATCAAAATCTCAGTGTTTTTAAAAGTCAGGTTAGTTATTAAAGTACTAGAATCTGGATTTTAGGTAGTTAATTCTCACAAAGTTTTAAAGTGGTACTTGGGTATAACTTGATGTTGGCAGGCAGTATTACATGACTTAGACTTCTCTCCCTCTCCTTAATTGAGACCTAAAAAACCCCATCAAATAGATTTAAAAGAAAAGAATAGCATGGCACAGGGAATACCGTGCACCATTTCAAGCTTAATGTACCTCAGTCACCTCATAATTGAAATGAAGAAGGAAACTCATAACTGGAACTGAATTTTCCTCTTTGTTTGAGATTCAAGACAGCTACTACTTTGCCGTTTTCAGATGTGTCAAAAACTCAGAAACAAGTAACATCAAAAGAAAAGATACTCATCCTGCATTCTCCAGGTGTCTGTTTCCCTCTGTTGTGAGTGGTGTGTCCTCCACCCTAATCCCAAAGCAATGGAAACCGCTGAAGCCACATACAAGGCTGTGCACAGATCCACGTGCTTTATGTCAGCCTGTCTAGTGACTGCTGATATTTATGTATTTTGTTAGTCAGAGTCCTTGAGTCCAGAGTTTCCAGTTCTGCTTTGATTAGCAGATGGAGCCGAACACATTAATGCTAATGGTCAATCTCCTATTAAAATCAAATGGAAAGGATCAGAATCAAAGTCTTTGCCTAAGTTTCATTATCTGTTTCATTGTTGTGATTGGTTTTTAAGTCATTGGACAACTCCAGAGAGCTCAGATAAATTACTTAGGGCTTCACCGTTACTTTTCCGGAGCTTCTAGGTGCTGGGAAGTAGATTAAGCACAGGAACAGTAGATCTGTACAAGCAATGAACAGCGAAAAACTCTGTAACATCCTTCTCTCCAGGGAGAACAACTTCTTACCGTTAAGAGAATGATGAGCAGTAGCAAGCCCTGATGGAAAGCTGAACAACCGTTTTCTGAAAATGTGCTTCTGGGGTGACCTACATCAGGATAAACAGTAAAAATAAAAGATGTCGACTGTGTTTTATGCAGTGGATTTACCAATTGCAGAAGCCAGAGGTATTTTTCACAAGGAAAATGACTGGTGCGCTGAGAGGACTTTGGTGCTGTAGTGCAAAGGCAGCAGAGCAGGGAAGCAGATGTGGTCCATTCCTGAGCTTTTCCGTGGATGCTGCACATGGTCCAGAAGACTCACAGAACTATGTTACCCAGCCTGCTTGAATAAATGCTTTCTGTGCAATTTGCTCCGTTTAATTTTTTAGGTAAATTACAAGATTTGGGAAATTAGCTGGCACTAATTAAACTGCAATTTCTACGTTCTAGAGAAACACTAATAGCCATTCGGGGACATTTTTCCCTATCAAATACCATGAAAGCATAAATATCCCTGGAGTCCTTTGTTCACTCTCTCTCTGATATATTCCCAGGGAATTTTTTCAGGGGCAAATGGTAAAGGGAATATTTTTTACTCCTGCCAAGTTCTGTTGCTATGGGATGCCCTGTAATGCAGGACAATTATATGAACTTTGGCCTGTCATCCAGGTTATGCTTTCTGATCCAGATCACACAATCTACAACTTGTTAATGAACTGTAAGAGAAATTAGAGCAAGTCTGATAGTATAAACGTGAGTAGGTAGCCCAGAATAAAAGGAACTGAAAAAGAACTAGGCATACATTTTCTTTTTCATGAAACCATAATCTCTGTAGTGTGCAAATAATCAGAGAGCTTTGAAAACTGTACTGAAATTGTAGCTTCCTTAAACAGAAATCGTGTAAGTCAACTTCTTTCCTCATTGTACACACTTAAGGGTGCTGTGAAGCTTGTCCAAATGCATTATGGACTTGTGTGACTGAGAGAAGCAGAACGACTCACAATCATTATTTTTAGCTCGTAAATATATAGGAATGGCAAACTTGAAATCACAGTCATCATTCAAGGACCAAACAACTTCCCTTCTAAAAATTTTGGAAAAGAAAGTAACCTTCTTCAGGAGCAAAACCATATCTCAAAATGATCTGTTTCGTCTGGGAAAATGTAAATTTATGGCAAAATCAAAACGGTGGCGCAGATTGCTCCAGACCTCTTTAATTTGCCTCATCAGAAGGAAAATCAATTTCTAGGAGGAACAAATGTAATGGAATTCCTACAACTTCTGAATTTTCTTCAAGACACCAGCAATAGGAAGAGCATTTTAACTCTGTTTTGGTAAAGAAACTATTGAAGAAAACATTCGTTTGAGCACCCAACATATACTGAATTCATGTAGATGATAAAAGAGTCATCGGAGAAAACGCTGAGTGAAAGTAGAGCCTTACCTTTAGATGAAGCAGCACACAGGCTGGTTGAAGTGAGGTGGAAAAGGAGGGTGTGCACAGCTCGGACAGAGAAGTTCAAAGTGAATTAGAAGTGAGTGGGCAGTGATTCAGTTCATGAAAGAGAGTAAAAGACTTTGGACTGGTGTTGATTACCTTTAAGTTAGCACTGAGATGAAAGACCTCTGAATGAATTAAAAGATACTTAGGATGGAAGAAAAATGGGTGGGTTATTATTCATTCTGTGTAATGAATGCATTTTGGACCATACAGCAGTTTGTCATCCTGGATAGATGGTGTAGCTAAAGTTAAGAAATGCTGGTTATCACATTATGCTATTACAAAGCTTTTACCTTGAGACATTCTGAAAAAGATACACTCGGAAACCTCCAAGGGAAAAGATTTTCTTTCAATAAAGTTATTTTACTATGAAGCAAAATACACCATTATGAAGCAGATAAAATCATTGTAATGATGCATTTCTTTTATACAAATAATAATGTTTACAGCCTTTGTAGGCAAAAGTTCAGAAAGGAATAAACTTACTCAAAGGCACGTTTTGGAGTACAGAGGTTATCTATTTTGATTTACAAATAAATGCTCCCCTGATGTACACATCTATTTTAAAGCATGCATTAATGAGAGTTTATGTGTGGTGTGAGCATAACAGCTGATATTTCATAATGAAAATGAGTAGTCAGCAACATTCTTTTTCAGTTTTCTGCTTTTCCCTTAGCAGTTTGAGATGTGTTAGATTTCTATTCATTTGATCTTTTATTACTTTAAAAAAAAAAAAAGAAAAGCTGAGATTGCCTTTTCCATTTTAACTGGGATATTTGCTTATGTTTTCTAGAAAAAAAACCCATATGCACCAAGAATTGCATCAGAGAGATGCATTTTGGTTATCTGTCTCATTGCTCTAGGATTTTGTTTGCGGGTTTGGGGGTTTTTTTGGTTGAAATGAGGTCCTTACAATTATTCTCATAGCTTTCAACACAGATGTAAAAGTAGAAGGGAGGGAAAAATAAATTCAGGACCTTATAGCATGCAGGTGAGAGGCTTTTGGGGAAAGAGGCATGAATAAATTGATGGATTCTTGTTCAATGATATTTTGGGAACTTTGTTCAGCTCCACTGCAGGCTTTAAATTTAGAAGTGGTTCCAGTCATTGGGAGAAACCAGGAGGTGAACCTGACAGCCATCATACTGCCTAAGAACCCTAATTTGACAGTCTTCTACTGGTGGATAGGAAACAATCTTCAGGTACATGAATGGTTTTGACTGAGATTATTTTCAATCTCTTTCCAGTAAAGGCTGAGTCACACCTTTTACCTTAATAGAAATACTACCACGTTGCACGACTTCTTTTAGACCATCTTTCATTCCAAATAGCCAGTTATGTCTGGTGGCAAGCAGTATCTAACTTCCCCTGTTTTATCACATATGTTTAAGATGTTAATTTCCTTTTTTTTTTGCTACTTACGTGGAAATGGGAATTTCTCTTCTAGAATTGGTTTGAATTTCTAAACTATTTTCTTTTTGGGAGAAACAACAATTTATTCTATTTCATTGCCTATTAAAAAAAAACTTTTGGAGGGGGATGCATTTGGGATCATAGCATTGGTGAATGATGAAGCTTGGATTTATGCACTTCCATGTTGATAATGTGAGTACTGTAAATTTAAGTGCTATACAGAAGTATATATATATATTCATTGTAAAGATAAATATTTTCTGGGAGTCTAAAATAAAGTGGCATATCAAAAACAACTGGGATATCTAGAAGGATATCAAAAGAGTGAGAGCACTCAAACAATCTAGTGATATTCATTTGGGGATAGAAAGTCTAGATAAACATATCCTAGAGCAATAAATATCCAACTATTTCTATGTAGGAATGTTTCTTGTCTAGCTGGGTTAATTTCTTTAAAGGTAATTCTTTCAATAACAGATAAGTAAAATATTTTCTTTATGAGGCAGACTAAGCAAGACAGAGAAATGCTTCAGATAAGCGCAATGAACTTTCTTCTTGTAAATGTGCTGTCTACCATAATCCCAGCCTGTATCTGTTCATTATTATTGACTTTGCTATTGCTACAACAGACACTGCAGATCGATGTAGTCTTGTGAAGGGTTTTGTAATTCGTACAAATGTGGTCAGGGAACAGAGGATCTCAGCTCCGCCTTGGAGGTTACGGTGGACTGGTGTACTTCCATGGGTCGTGGTCTAAGTTGACAGAATTAATCCTTTTAACTCTGACATACCCTACATTTTTTGAGGCAAATGACTTGCTACATATGATCTTGTAGAGATTGTTTAGCCTGCCTCAAAATCTATTTATTTCAGTGGGATCTGAATGAAAACCTAATACTCTACCAATTATTCTGAAAGAAATGTTTGCCCATCTGGCAGCTATTCTGTTTATAAAGGATCCATTTAGGGAAAGACACATCCGGTATTGAAAATTTTAATTGAACAATTTGATAAAATTATTAATTGAATAATCAGTGTGAAACCTTTTTTGCTAATATTTTTAATGACAGTCTCTTCAGACACTGGTCTCATGGTTCTTGCTGAAATTCTATTTTCAACTTTTCTTTGCTTTTTAAAGCCACTCCTTACATTGGAGAGTTTTCTGGTGACAAAGTTTGCTGAGACAGGTGACATCAGAGTTACAGTGCAAGCTTCCTGTGGGAGCTCCATGCTTCAGGACTCAAAAGTTGTCCACGTTTTTGGTGAGACATTACTCTCGTTGATTTTTTTCTTGTTTCATGTGTACTTGTTTCTTATACCTCTTAGACCAGCCCTGACACAACTGAACCTGTTGTAAAATTATATCTAATGCCACATTTAATTCTTAAACTTAGAGGTAACTAGGTAACTCCATGAAGTTAGAACAGTGGGATTGTATGGAAAGGTTTCATCTGAATTCGCTTGTTTTAAATGTTATTGTGGTTCCCAAATGCTATATATAGCAATAGTGTTTAAGTAGTATTTTGGCCTATGGCTAGAAAGTTTCTTAGAATTTCTAAATAAAGTAGTTTAAATACCTCTGAAATAAAGAAAATTTCGTTGTGTATGTGCTCTCAGCATTAAAAACGATGTGAAGTAATTGGCTTTTATCACAGTATATCACTGTTCCTTTGATGTTTACCTGAGAGTTTGGATCAAGTATAGCTCCACTGTAAATTATTGAATAACCCTTCAGCTCTTGTTTCACATTGTGCTTTGGTGCGTCTTGTTGTTTCTTATAATGTGGTGACAAGGCATAATATACTGTGAAAAATGTAGTGCCAACAAATTATTTACATTTGTATTTAAGCTGTCACATGTGGGAATTGTGATAAGTGAAAAAACTTCTTTTTAATGCAGAGCTAAAAGCCTTCAGATATCATGAAATACACAAGATGATACCTCTCTGTTGTCTGAAGAAGTTATTTTTGCTTTTAGTGTACTTATTAATTTAAAATAATGGTAAAAACCACATTCATGCTAAATGGAGCTTTTATGAACCTTCTCCTTTCCTAAGATAAATGGATTTAATGTTTATGCTACCACTTAAAAGTGCATCTACTTTTTAAGAAATCTTTAGAAGTATAACACTCTTAGTGTGACTAGATCAATGACTTTGGCTTTCCAAATGGCTTCTGTTCTTCATGTTGGCCAATCCTGATACCAAGAGCAAGAAAGTACTGGCCATGAGGGAAATAAAGAAACCTTTGGAAAAGAAAACCACATTAAAATACAATTCTGTTGGAAGCGTTGGGGAGGCCAGGCTTGACTCATGCATTCCAGAGGATCTCTTTCTCTGCTTTGCATTAAGTTCCCCAGGTGTTCATCCAAGGAGCCTATATGGAGAAAGGGAAGATTTTAGAGACTGTTTACTGAGGAACAGCCCCTTTGTAGTATTTTAGATATTTTTGACAATATCCAGAGAAATTTTGCAAGTGTACCTTGTTTTTGTTTTTTCAAAGAGGGACATAGTTAGCCTTTGTCATATAATTTCTGTTCTTATTTTCATAGCTAGTTTATGGAGTATGTAAAGTATTCATTTTACATGAAAAACAGGAACATGTAGTGGACAAAAAACACATGTTTATGATTCAGTGAGAATAAAATCCATTGGCGCATTCCCATTACAAATAAAAGAAAGCAACCACGTCTGTGTGGTGTATTGTCCTAAGAAAAAATTACTGGGAAGGTATGGCCGCAGAGCATGTATGTAAATCTGCTTTGTTTATATTTTTTCGTCCTGCTTTTTTACGTTTAGGCACATATTTGATGACATTGATGAAAACAGAGAAAGAAATTGAGTGCCTGACAGGAGCGTACTCTTGCTCCATGAAAGAGTACACAACACAGAGCAGTGATCCCAGATACTGCAGCGCTGCACAGCAAATAATGCCAAATACATCTTTTCACCTTCTATTTCTACAAAACTGTTTTTGAAGCCTGGTTTGTTACTTGTTCAAAAATGTTTCTTTTTGTTTTTCTAGATCATTTCCATGTTCTTCCTCTGAAGTTTACTAAGCACCTGGACATGTATAACCCCGACATACCGGAGTGGAGGGAGGACATAGGGCTGGTAGTAACACGACTTCTTGCAAAGGTGCTCTTTCAGATTGCTCATAAAATGTTCCCTTGCCAGTTGTAAAGCTTGAAGGTTAAGTTAATGCCTTCTCATTTAGAAAAAAGGAGGCAGAGCAAAATAATAAAGTGAACCTCACGAGCCACATTTCAAACAAGTTTGAGGCTAGTGTCGCTTTTATGTGCAGGCTGTAGACGATGATATTGTAACATAGACAGTTTAGGTCTAACACAGCCTAATTGGCAATTAATGCTAAATATTGCTCTCTGGGATTAGGGATAGACATATTGGCAAATACTGCTGACTCCAAAACAGGAAGAGGAGCTTAAATGTGATATATTTAGAAGTTAAGTAGAGGATGCTGTGTAATATAAAAGACATAATCTTTGTGTAAAAACAAAGCAGAAAGAAAGAATTTACAATGCCAGTTGTGTAACTTTGAAAATTACATATAATATATAGGCCCGCAGTTCATACAGCTGGTTTTTTAGATCACGTTCACAAAAGAAGTGTGGATTGGGAGCAGCTGAATCCTGTAGGTTAAATCAAGTACAAAGCCATGCAGCAGTACTGTGAGATAAGTAAAGAGCACCCCATGAAAACTGTGAGCTCGAGAGCTGTGCTCCTCAGGTACACGCACTGCCAGCAACTGAGTGTGCACACACTGACTTGTGAGGGCAATAGCACTGAGGTGCAATTTGATAATGTTTTTAAAATACTTGCATCTGAAATCACTTGACTTTTCCTGATTTTGCAGTAGTGCAAATCAGGTTCTGGAATTTTGACTTTGTACCGTTTCCTGCCTTTTTTTTAAGGTTCACATCAAATGTCAAATTAAAGTAATTTCCTACTTTTATCGACTTAAACCCATTCCATACCCAGTGTCAGTCAAACAAATATTTTACTCCCTTATAAAATAGCCCTTGCATTTTAATAGTTACTAAATCATTTGCATAAGAATATGAACGATATAATGGAATTTCAGAATCTGTTTGAGAAAGGCTACGGGAAGTGCCCAGGGTGTTGTCATTAGAAATGTGTGGCTGTATTATATAAGACATGGAGGAATTTGGGACTAAAAGCAAAATTTGCACAAACTATTTTGAAAAGGGATGCACTTCACTTGCAGTGGGGGATGCAGGTATTCATCACAACTTCAGGAACTGAACCTGGGTGCTCTTACCCTGGAAGACTTCTCTCTGTCGATTAAACACAGATGGAAAAGTAGCCTCCCTAAGCTAAAGTTTATCTGTAATGAATATGCCCTTCTAAGTCTACTAAGTGTCTGAATAGCCCACAAAGAATCCGAAATCACTTAGGATTTTTTTTTTATGCTACCATAGAAATGCACAGCCATTGCAGAGTTTTGCTAAAACTGCATACCCCTTCATTCTTCTTTCCATGATGCCACTAAATCGCTTTAATGCAATAACAATGCTTAGCTCTTCCAATCTTCAAAGAGCAGCTCACATTTCTGTTAATTTAAGTTTGGCTTTGTTCATGTTTTAGCTTCTGCTGGAATCCCCTCTAAATATTGGGGATCTGAACACCAAAGACAAAAAGACACATGTGGAGTTACTTATGTGTTTTCTATAAAATATAAAGCATGCTGTCCTGTAATTTGCCATATGCCTTTGTCTGTACAGGAAACCAATATACCTGAAGAAACTCTCATGACAGTCGTGAAACCCGGTCTGCCCACAACTGCTGACTTGCATGTGCTACTACCAGCAAACCAACCAAAAAGGAAAAGAAGCGTGACTAGTGATAAGGTAACTGGAGCAATGTATGTCTGGTTAGGACAGTCTTCATCCTGTTTTGCAGTCAGTGGCTGTACTGTCATTGTCTTTATGGGAAATTAAAGGGTGCTCCCTAACTATGTAAAGATCTCACTCCTACCTGACAAGAGACATGTAAAAGCTAGCAACAGCTATGACTGCTGCATTCGACAATGTATAGACCAGCATAATCTAGTGCTTACTGGTATTAGTGTATTTCTCAAGAATAACTAATATCCATCTATTTTTTAAACAGAAACAACAGTGATGGCATGTCAGTCTGTGAAGATCAGGTAGAGCAAAGAGTGTATTTAGGACACTGATATTTCTAAAGGGGGATGAACCATCTCTGCACTGTCTTCAGAAGCAGATTTCAGGTCAAGCAGAATCAGAACCTTAATAGTTGACCTATAATGTAAAGAGCATCAAGCAGGTAGTTTCTGCCTTTATGAGCAAATGCCCTTTTCAATTGGCAAGAAACAAATATAGTGAACACAGGAATGAAAATCAGACATTAGTTTCTCCCTACTTATTTCCGAACAATATTTCTTCCATAATAAAAGGCCTTATACCAGTTGAAAATCGGAAGACTGGCACTTACAGTTTATGGTATTTGTCCTTTTGCTGTGATAGAGAAGGAACAGATCCCAACACTGTGCCTATATCTTGCAGTTCAAGTCCTGCCAGTTACAAAGAATCCCAATGTAAGGTATTGTTAATTTTAAAGGGCATTTTACAACTTTTTGAGACAAGGTCACGGTATCCAAATTGCTGGAGAAGTAGGTAAGATGAAGCTCTTC
Source organism: Buteo buteo (assembly GCF_964188355.1). Classification (NCBI taxonomy): domain Eukaryota; kingdom Metazoa; phylum Chordata; class Aves; order Accipitriformes; family Accipitridae; genus Buteo; species Buteo buteo. The sequence goes on along the minus strand of NC_134171.1, from coordinate 12,438,279 downwards.
ATATTAACTCAAAACCAGTAGATTGTGTTTGGAATTGATGGGCTGCACTTTGGAAGGTCTAAAGGAGTATGTTGATGTTGTCAAAGTACTTGAACAGGTGTCTTACTTTAAATTGCACAGAGTACAGTGTGAATGCACAAAATTTTCTGCTTTGTAGCAGCCCCCAACTCTCACTGTTCTCCCTCTGTAATCACAGTGGGAATTCCTAGGATCTTAAATCCTGATTATGTTGCAGGAAATGGTTAATTTTAACGGGTTGTTTGATTAGTAGAGAGCCATTCATGTACTATGGCTTTCAGCCAGGTGAGTATTACCACTTCAAAATTACTTGCATCTTTCCACTTCTTGAAGAAGCAAGGTGCAGCTTCTAGAGGAAATTCTTTCTCTTTATTCTCAGCATATATGGAATGGGCATCTTTAATAATTTAAGGAAACTGATGGTGATAGATTCATAGCTTGTGCAAACATTTCATTTCAGTGCAAAGTGTGATGCATATTAGTTCCCTTTAAATCTCAACTGTTATATTAGTGCTGTGCTTCAAGGCAGCTTAAAGAATATTATCAATTATAATCAATGCTGTCTCAAGGTTCTTTTCATGTTTGTGTATGAAACATCAAGTGAGTTACTCCAAAGCATAAAGAAGAGCAATCACATGTTGCAAATGATTTGGGAAAACTTCTGTTTAGTGGGACTATGGGGAAATTACAGTAGTTTAGCAGGGCACAGTTTCTGTAACAAGTAGTCCTCTGGTAAGACCTTGCAAAGGTTTTCTGAAGCTAGAGGAGCACTGAAAGGTGAAAGTAATTGTATAATCTGGAGAATAGATATACATTTCTGACATTGTTAGGATGGACCAGGTCAGACCAGTGGTGGCTGGGGATTACATGTATGGAAATACCAAATACGGTACAACCTACATTTGGTTGGAGCAGGAACAAAGGGAGACAGGAGCAATTACAGCAACCTATGCTATCCAATGATAAAAAATCAGGTACACTAGTATCACATTTCAACACCGATTATTTTATGGAGTACAATGCTGTAGAGCCAGCCTTCTAGAGCCAGCTGCCTAAATTTCTATTTTTGTATTATTGCTAAGGGATACTACTTTAGCTATTGATATGTGCATATAAATTTGTTGTTGCAGAACTGAATGGCACAAATTTTGATAAAATACGTGTTGTACCAGAATCCATTGTGACTCGAGGAATATCCTGAAAATATACCCTATGTAAATAAACTTAGAAGCAGTAACTGGTTAAGTCAACAGGAAAATACTCATGGTGTCACTTGTTTAAAGATTCATTACATTCCCTTCTGTTGCCAGAAGAAAATCTTGAAGGTCTTCATCATGTTTCACTGGAAGGATGTCCTTAGTCATGCTGCTAGTGCCAGTTCTCAGTGTTGTGACACTGTCGTGAGGACTCACCAATGCAGAATGTTTTCTGCACATTTGGAGGAGGTGTCCCTGAAATCCTTAACTTAGACATAGTTATGAAATGTCTTCCCTTAAGAGAACCTATTTGTTCTTGGCTGAAAACCTTTTAGATTTGGGATATTATGTGCCTTCAGAAGGATTGTTAAAGGCAATAATTTCTTGGTCAGGCAGAGAACACGTACTTGGTGGAGTTTCTATTGGTGTTTTACATGGGGTGTTGTGATGTGATGCTATTTATTAAGTTAGTGGTCTAGAATAGGAATCATTACTGATAAAAGTAGCCAGCAATAACAAAGATCATAAGTAAGTTGGCAGTGTAGTAGCAGGAGCCCTTGGATAATTCTCAAGTTTGGTTCCATTCTGAGAAAAGCCCTTTTTCTTTCAAATTTATGCCTGTAGAAATAAAAGCTGAGTGTGATTTAACCTGGTTTTAATAACACAGTGATTTCAAAAGTATTTAATTCCAATCATTGAGTCTAGAGGAAGACTAGGTTGCTTAATTTATGCACATCTGTTACATGTCTAATGTCAGGTGAGATGAATCCAGCTGAAAGAGTCAATTAAAGTGCATTTAAACTGTGCCTGGAAAGCAGTGGCTCTGAGGAAGATTTGGGGCTTTATCTAGACAAACTACTACATGAAACTTCTCAGTGAGTTGCTTTGGCAAAAAGGCTAAGGCGGACTCCCAGGTATATAGGTAAGTGGGTAAGAGTTTGAATAGTGTTGGTTTTGCATCCTTATACCACAGTGCAGGAGCCATTGCGTTCACATGTTCAAATATTCTCATTGGAAAGAATGTAGAAAAAGAAGATAAAAAATTCAAATGGTGGTGGGAGAACCTTAACTTAGAGAGTCTAGGGAGGAGCTCCAAACACTAGATTTGTTTTTTAAAAAGTGGGAGAGGTGGCAGCACTGTGCTCAATAAATACCTTGGGGCAGAAAAAAAGCCTGTGAGTACTGAAACAACCATCAATCTAACAGTGAAATAAATAAGCCAGAAACTTTGGCTGGATTCATAGGAGATTGAAATTTTTGACCTATGGAAGTGTAGTTCCTATAGGCTTGGGTGGGAACCCAGGGGTGAGGAGAGAAATAACGAACAAGTGTTAGTCAAGTGTTAGTCTCTTAAGCAAAAACCAGAGCAAATGTTGAATTCCTCAAACAGCTGCCAGGAAAATATGATGTATGCAAAGTTATAGGGCTCAGTAATTTCATTTACTGGCTGAAAGTCAGATTAGCCTGAAGTACTTACTGGTCCCACTTGCATTGTATACCATGAACATGTGAATGAACCTGGAATGACACTAAGTAACTCTATTTCGGTGGTGCCAGCATCACTTTAAAGGCTGCTAATCAATATAGTTGTCATATCCATTCTCTTTTCAGACTTTGGACAAAAAGATAAATACTTAGGCGCTATCTGGAGTAATTGTGTTGTGAAATAACTGAGGCCATGCTCACATCACCCTTCTGTTGAGTCATTCCCCCACAAAAAATGTAATAAAGTCAGTGGAATGGCTTCAGAAGTTAGATATTCCTTAATATGAGTGAGGATATTTGAATTTGAACTTTTGTGTAGTCTCTGTCCATAACTTGGGAGAGACTACAGAGATTTCTATCTATTATACTGCAAAGGCTTGTCAAAAATGAGCACCATAATTGATAATATCATAAAAGGAGTTACTCGTGAAGGTTTCATGGATATAAAGCATATTTCTAATTTGGCATCCTGTGGGAAGTCATATCCTAAATTATATAAGGCAGAGAGTATAAAACTAGCTTTGATCTTTTAGAAAATTACTCATGTTGAAGACACAAGCAAGTAGAAGGGAAAATTCAGACAGTTTGTCATCTGGGGTTAGGATATGATGGTATATTTAATGGTTCTGCTCCATAAAAATGTGAGAGGCCATATTTTACTGTGCTCTACCCACTGAAAAAAAAAATAGGAGGAATCCTGATTTTTTCCACTTGGATGGATGGATGTATTTCTATAGAGTATTGTTAAAAATTAGGTATAAATGGAATCCATCCCATTATAGGTAAGGAGATGAGGTAAATTACGACATGCCGTTCATTATCAAATAGCAGTTACTTTTCATAGCAAGAAATCTAAAGTGACATCGCAGGTTTTCTTCTGATAGGTTAGAAGAAGAATGGAGAGTTTTTAATATGGATTATGCATTGTGTGAGTTATGACCAAGGTAAACCCAATAGCGCGTGCAAATGACATGCTGTCTGTCATATACTGGGTAAACGTAAAAGCTTTGGTAAGGAGAAATATTTGGCTATAAAGATTTGACATTTTCAGCTTTTATGGCTTGTGGAGTTTTGCATGATTTTTAAATATGGAATTTCTTTAACATTTCAGCTCATCATTGACAAATGCTTTCTGAGTTTCTCACCATTTAATGAACCAGAGATTTTCCTTTTTAGAGCATTGAGCCTCTCAAAGTGGAACAGAGTGCCAGGTGTTTGACATTCTCCCTGTTGTATTTTCAGAGAATCGCAGCTATCAAGCAAGCCTTGAATGCACACAACATCAGTTTCTTTCTGAGGGGAGGATACTGGGTCCTAGTGACTTTAGCTGACTCCAGTTCAGGTAAATATATAAACAAAGCTCCCAACACACCAAGCCTGTCTGAGTTCTGATAAGTTAAGGAGAAAATCTTGATACGAATATAGATGTGTACATATACACACATATGTATATACTTACTTGGTACTTGTTACATATCGATACACACATAAATATATATGTGTGTACATATGTGTGTATATGAGTATATATACACAAAGACACACACATGTATATATGAATATATTTTCATTTGGTACTTGTTAACAATCACCACCAAATAAATGCTTCTTACATATTTCCTTTTTGTCATACCTCATGATTTGTTTTAGAAGGTTCTTGCTTTTTTCTGTGTAACCATGACATTAACTAAACACTTATATTATACAAAACAATGCCCTGAAGGAAAAGCCAACCAGGCTTCAAAAAAAACCATCTGGTGAAGCACTTTGGCTGCATTGGCTGCCGAGAAAGCAGAGTTTCTTTACTGCAGCCATTAAGTCTGCAGATGTAACTCCAGAGATCTGGGACATAGTCTTGCATCTCTGCCTTGTATCTCTGATCTTCAGTAAGGTCTCCACATTGCTAGTCCTGTCCTGAAATAAATTATATGCTTTTTCTGTGTTAAAAACAAATGGAAATAGGGGGGTTTTGTGTGCATTTGCTGCATCTCTAGCTTCGCTATGTACCTGGAAACCAGTTGAAGAGCGTATGTGTGCCTCCATGTGTGTATATTTTGAACAGAGAGATATTAAAATGATGTTTTAACCAGAAAGTTGAGCTTTGACATGAAACTTGTATTAGAATGTCCTGTAATTTTTGTGTATCGTATCCCATAGTATATTCCGCTTTCTTATTTCAATGCGTTCTTAGCTGACCACAATCAATTTATGTAAGTACAGGTGTGATATTTTTTCTGTCAGCTCTATGTAGGAGACAAAGCTCTTTCATCTAGTCTCTAACATAGAATCATGTTACAGTTCTGCTGTAGTACCTCATCTGGTTTAAAGGGCTAACATTTGTTAGCCAGCACAAAAGGCTGGGATTGAAAGAAGCTCATGTTCATTCCAGCCTCTACCAACGTACAACCTTGATGAGTTCATTTATTGTTCAGCGCCTTAGTTTCTCCATCTGTGAAATTAATACAGCCCTGCTTTTGCAATGCAGGTACTGAAGAGTATGTGAATATTTCCTGTGATAGATAACTTTAGATTCCCAGAAAAAAAAAACCAAAACAGTGAGTAGGCAAATAATTAAATCTTCAGGCTTTTGGTTGGTTTTGTTTTTTTTTTAAATTGGTCCTCTGTCCTTCAGTCACAAGTCACCGATTAATTTTGTGTTGCCTTTTTGAAGAAGCTACAGGTGGAGTGAAAAGAAGAGGTTACACAAATAACAAAAAATGGTTTTGACCTGACAATTAGATAGAAAAGAAAGCCCAAGAATGTGCCTAATCTGAAAGACGACGTGCTAAGCTGTTCTTTTATTTCATATTTCAGACTCTCAGAGGATTGGAGGAGGCAGTGGCTACTGGGCTATTGTGGTTCTCTTTGTTATCTGTCTAGTCGCAGTTGGGGCTTTCACCCTCTACAAGTTCAAAAGGCAAGTAAACCTTAATCAACAACATACACCTTTTAAGAATTAGATTTATCCGCAGATCAGCAAAACAGAGTTTGTTATTTGAAAAGGAGATTTCTTGAAGAATTGCAAAAAGTCCACCGCTTTGAAAATCATGTTTTTCTGAACTTTTCAGACATCAAGGTAGGGCACTGATGCTTGCTTTCACTTGCAGTGTTCCAAGGTAAATAGCAGCAATATGGGAAGTACGGAGAGTTTGTTCAGCTTGTCTAAATAACATCAAGAAATAGAGCTGAACTAAAATATTATTCCTGATTAATTCATACCTCATTACTCCTAGCAGTTATGAATAAACTAAAGCTATCGGGACAATGAGTGCTGATTTGCTTAAAAAAAGCAGTTTTATCAAAATATGTAGCTCTGGAGTTTCTCTGTGTACACATTACATTTTAATTGCTGGGGCAATGCCACATAGAATGAGTGACGGAAGTAGATTAGCATTAATTTGACACTAGAGTATTTTGAGGGGAGAAATAATTCTGTAAGTGGGCTTTATGAGAGACATCTTCTCAAAATTGACAGGGGATACCGTGCTGGCCTTTGACAGTCTGATAGGTCTTTAGTCTGCATTTTATTTTAATCATAGCTACTAGGGTGCTGTGCAACTTAAAGAATTTTGTTGACGAGTTTGTGTAATCATTGGCTGTGCTCTTGTTATTTTTGTATTGCTGGGGCATTTAGAAGCTATTGGGTTTGATCATACTGGAAGCCTTCATCATCATCAAATCCTGATGTCCTCACTCAGTGAGGATTCCTATTGATTCGTCTCATTCTTTAAAGAGTGTTTTTTATTTGAAGTAAATGTAAGTTTATAGAAGTGAGTGCGGCACTGATTATTTGATAGCAATAAGTGTAGATAGCATTTAAGAGTTTGTTTAGAAAAGATTTTTTAAGGCAATAGAGAAAAACTCTTTTTTACAAGAATCTCTTCATTTCCTCACTGCAGCACCTAAGTTTCTTAGAGCTCATAGTGGCTGATTGCTCTAAAGGACAAAGCACAGAATGCTGTATCAGACTGTCTACAACTGAATAAAAATCGATTTCACTATTTTAGGTGCCTGCAGCAAGGAAAAGCATAAAAATGGTTGATGTGATGTAATTATATTATTTCAGCAGCAATTCATGGAGGATTTGCTGTTTGTAGTGTGGGATCATAAAACTTGCTTGTGATATCTTTCGAAAGCTGCATGATTTGTATCTTTTAGTAGCTCTTAAATGAGAGCAATTAAATAACAGAGACAATTACTGCATGGCAAAAGAAGTATAAAATATTCAAGAAAGAAAGAAAAAAATTATTTTCCTTGACTTCTTTCTAAAATGCCCAATGAACCATCGCTTTATAAATAGAGCTTTTATTAAGGAGGAAACTGTAGTACAATTTGCAAATTGCAAGCTTTAATGTCTCTCACACTTCTGTATATAATTTGTGAAAATAATTTGCATTTAAATTTTGTGGGCATTTAATTTAGGTGCGAGTGAGCAGAATTGTGAGGTATATTCAAAAGTTTCTCAGTAGCCTGAAAATTGCTGTTGGCATTGATGAATGACCATGCAGTAGTATTCAATTTTGGTCCGTATCATACCTGTTACTGAGATATTTGACAGAATTATTTTCAAATATTCCTGCTAAGCTTTTCCAAGATGACAATTTTTTTTGGTTGCATCCTTCATTTGCAATTTGGTCTTCAAAGACTATTGAGCAACTAATCGGTGCTACGTTTGAAAAATTACTTTTTCCCTATGTGCTCCCTCTGAACTCCTTTCCCACCCAAATCTTTAATGCCTTAAAAAAAGTCTTTCTTGTGTTTATAAAGACTGATAGTGTATTGCTGGATCCCCATGGAGTACTTACTTGTGAGTATAGTCCCTTTAAAGTCAGTACAGTGAGTACGTAAGTTTACAAACTGGTCCATAGGGACTGAGGCTATAAAAACACATGTCCTTTATAAAGGTTGCAAGTTGCAATGCACAAAGGCAGCTTGTCAATATTATATGCCTGTATATTAAAAATTAATTTGCTGAAAGAATGCCATAGGCAACAAAAATTGTTCAATTTTAGGAGATAATTTCAGCAGAATAACACTTACTGGGCCCTATGGTAACTCAGACAATACATACAAATATAAACATGAATTATTTCAACATAGAAATTACAGACATGTATAAGCTGTTGAAATGTTAATACTGTCCATAATTTTTATGTATGATTCACAAAATTAAGGAGGAGGTGGAAGACATTTGGTGGTGCCATCCTTTCACTTATGTAAGTTGATAGTCAGATGTTCCCTTCATAAAAGGGTTAAAACTCCTTTTTTCCCCAGGTCAGAAATGTTTATTAATCTTAGTTTTATCACAACACTAGTTGGGTCTATAGGACTTGCAGTTGGCATTGGGGCACAGGCAAAGCAGGTGGTCTGCAAAAGTTTGCATGGACATGCCTTGGACTATTCTCTCTCTCTTTCTCCCTCTTTGCCGGCCCAAAGACAGTTCTTTACTTAAGGTTAAGTTTGATACCTGGAAAGATGCAAGACGGAAATACTGGCTTGCAGATAAGATGATGACTGGACTGGCAGGGGGGTTACAGCTTCATACGTGAGAGCATTTCATCCATTTGCAATGAGCAGAGGCACTGTTCAGGTCTTGGGATGAAAAGTAAAGAGAAAACAGTAGGCTTCTGTGTAGACCATAGTACAGCTTCGATAGAAAATGGAGAAACCTGCCCAAACTGCCCAATGGTTCCTGAGTGCCGAGGCCCCTTGTCCTGAAGCCTGGTCACCTGCCCTCCCTGCCTGGATTATTTCCGAAGTTCATGTTGTAAGAACTTGGGTCTTAATTTACACTGATTTTTGTCAGGCAGAATTGCGAGATGAAATATGGTGTTGACAAGACATCAAGAACTAATCTAATACCTCTTTTTTATGAATCTTTCAGGGCAATCAGGACAGCTATGATGAAACTTGCTGCTCCTGTTTAATTTCTCTTTTCCTGAAAAATGCAATACCCAGCGCTAAAAATTGTTGTCCCTCGCAAGAAGTAAATCTCACAAAATTGGTTTGGGGGAGAGCAGTAATCTAAAAATAACAATCCTGCATAAGATCCTGTGTCAGATGCCTCATATGCAGAAAATGAAGAGAGTATTTTATCTAATTAAGTAGGGGGGTAGATGAAAAACAGAGGTAGATTGATATAGAGGTAGTGGGATTTTGGCTGATTAGTTTTACGCACAGTAAAAACCAATGCCATCTCATCGCTCCTGAAGGAATGCCCATTAAAAAGAAAAGATTAAAATTGTGTAATTTCCCACTACTCTAATCAAAACTAAAATTGTAGGGTCTGCTGGATAATCACAGCTGTCACGGCTGTCTAGCTAATGATTAGGTGATTGTAGGTTACATCAGTTCTGATATGCCCTAATCCCAAATACTTAAACACTGACGAGGAAGACTGCTGCCCTCTGTTCTTACATGCAGTACAATTGCAAGCATTTATCATTTCATCTCCTTGTCTGCTCCCCCCCACCTCTCCCTTTATCTGATGGCCTGTTTGTGCACCCAGCCACTTCTTGCCAGGAACATGTGCTCGAAAAACTGGTGTTGGAGTCCCCAGAGCTTCGTGGAGTGACTCCTGGCAATCCTGAGAGTGCTTAGATGCTTTAGACGAAAAAAATAAAAAGCCAAAAAGTCTTGAGACCTGCAGGGTTTTGATCCTTTGTGATCAGAGTAGGTAAACAATTCAGATTAGGGCTAATTTTACCCAGTAAATGAAAAGTAAATTTTAAATGATAAATGCTGAAGGTTTTAAAAACTAATTCTAGTCGTATCCCACAAATGAACAAAGATTGGTTTAGGTAGTTTGGAGGGGGGGAATTTTTCAGCATGGCAGCAAGGAACGAAAGGTAATACCCCAGCTGCTCAACCTGCCTGTAGCTGTGGCACAAGAGGCAGCGCAGACCTTGAATACTGATGGCGGGCAAGCCAAGAATAATTTGCCTTGTCTTTGCTCTTACTTCCTGAGTGTGGAAACCACCAATCTGATGCCTCAAGTAAACAATATGTTACAATACTCACTAGTATGCTTCAGGTTTTTAAGCATCCAGGTAAAATGGACTGCAGCCGCTTCTTTTGACCAGAACAGTATGAAGCAGCTGAAAAATATTTCTGAGAAATCAGGTCTATTTTTTAATGCAGACCTGAGATCTGCATACATTTTTTTCTATACCATACCATACCGTACCGTACCGTACCGTAACCGTACCATACCATCTATACTAAATTTAGTTCAGTAAAAATACACTTCATCCATTCCCTTTGGAACAATGTTTATATTTTTTTTGTGGCTTTCAGGTTGCCATCCAGAAAAGATTTCTTCATACTTTCAGAGCAAGCTTCTATGGTGTGGGGTCCTGGGCAACAGTAGAGAGAAGGCAAATAGCACTGTCTGCACTAGGCAAAGTGGAGGAAAGGAAAATTATATTTTAGCGACATCAAAGCTGCCATGTAATCATCAAGTTACTAGTGGAAGATCTGAAATCATCCTTTTCTTATTTTTTACTTCTTTATAACAACAGGGTATTAGAGTAGCCAAACCAGAGCAAATAGTTGGCTTTTCTGTTTACGTATTTTACCTGGTTAATAGTAGCAAATATAGCTCTCTAAAAGAGTATGAAAATCTTCATCTTTTAATTTGTATGCAAACTACTGCCAGTGTACTTAAAGCTGCATTTGTTGTTTTCACAAACCACCGTGAATCTCCTTCAGCCAAATTTATACCATTTTGTGTGTATTCCTTTTTTCCCCACTACTATCAAGTGCCACTTTTGGCCCCCTTCTGGGTCATTTCCACAATCAGGAGGAGAACTGTGTTATCTTTCTGCCTCATTGACTTACTATCTCATTTTCAGTCTCTGAAGAAAAGCTATCTTTTTTCCCCACCTTGCTTATGCTACTTTTATGTTCCATAAGAGTGAGTTTAGTCCCAATCCATGCCATTTAGTTATAAAAAAACAGGCACTAATTTAATGATCCATAATATTTCAGAAAAACTTCCTCAGAAATCAAAGTAATAGCATGTAGGAAAGATTTCTGAAATGAAAGAGGCAAGTAAATCAGGATTGCCTTAAAGCAAAAAGTCAGTCATCTGAATATTTATCCAAACATAATAAAGCCAACACCACAATAAAGTATCCTGTTTAATGGATTATTATTGTTGCTAGTTTTATTTAAGTTCCAAGAGAATGCTACATTATTCCATATCCTTTGCCATGTGAATATATTCCTATTTTTTATACTAAACAGAATCTTAATCAAGCCTCTGGAAAATGAATGAAGTTGCATAAAGACCAATGAATATTGGCTCCACAAGGAAGAAATTGAAAGCCAAATAAAGTAGAGAGTTTAAATGAGTGAGAATCAATATCTCACCCTCCTCCTGCTGTTCCTTACTGCTGAACATTTTTAAGTGCAAACAGTGTCGGGTATGAACTGGTTAGAATTTGTGAATATAAGGAGGAAAAAAAATACTTTCTGGAATATCTTCCAAAAGGTGTGGGACCTGGAGAGCTTGGTGAAAACCATGTGCTGTGATGTTTGTTAGTAGTTCTGTGCAGAATTAAGTCTCCAGTTTACATTTTTATGGTCCTCAAAGCAGGCATGAATATTTCTTCTTCTTCATGACTGAAATAAAATGCTACAGAGAAAACAAAAGGAACTAAAAATGTAAACCATGGAGTGCTGCTCAGCAGAGGTAATTGTCACCAGTGATGGATGTGAAGCACATGCATTTTGCAGCTGAAGAGTAAACCCCCAAAAGAAATTATTGCATAATCTTTTTCTCTGTCCTTATAAATGTGCTTTCAATTTTCATATTGCTGATATAAATCTCTTGGGTCAAATTGCGTGTCTTGTCATGTTTTCGCAGTAGTCTTTTATGTAGGCCCAAGCATTTCAGCTTTGCCTACTTCAAACAGTTACATTGGACTCAACACAAATTGCTTCCTTAAGAAGAGCAAAGCACATCAGGGTACACAAGAGTTTCTCTCTGTATAATTAGGGATAGCAGCTTCCTTCCTACATGTTAGAGCAGTGAAGAGCGACTGGAAAATTTCCAGAATCAGGCCCATCTTTAGCAAGGATTCAGCATCCACATCCTGTTTCATCCCACAGTGTGGTTGTCCCTTATAAAGAGAACATCTGTCACATGTGTTAAAAATGCCTCTTGAAAAGGCTTGGACTACCATTTTCTTCATCCTGGTTGAGTCTCCTCCTTGTTAAACTGAACCAATATGAAACACGTAGAGATCTCTAGAATGTATAAAAGGTAAATGCCTGCAATGTATGTGTTCACTAGACCTGTAATATTCTCCTTCCTCCCATCCATACTCCGTGTTACAATCTAAGATGCTTTCCTCTGCAAGCGTGAGGAGCAAAGGAAAGTACAGAAGAGTCACTGAGTACCTGAACTTTATACCTTCCGTGAAGGATCTGTACTTAGCAGGATTGGGCTCATGGGGTTTAGGTGAGTGAGAAGTAACAGCTTACGCCATTTCTCCTTTTCTCCGTAACCCATATAGAAGTGCTCTTAACAACAATACGTTTAATGGTTATTTGTGAACTTATGAGGTTTCTTCGTTCAGGCACCCCTTAATATGTTTAATAGTATGTGTTGTGATTGTGGTGATCTCTAACTAGTAAGTCTTACCAGAGACATGAGTTCAGCCTCAGGATTTACACCAAAGGACACACCTTGTTGACCTGGTTTCAGACAGGTCCTTCAGCTTGAGCAGGCAACAGTTAGACTAGCAGCTCTGCTCCCTTTACTTAACTGCAAAGGTCTGATGTGCCATATGGGTTCGAGATAGATAACATTGTTATTATGTGAAAAATATTTTGATAATGCCATTGATGCTTCTACAGTCTGTCAGAAATACAGTTTTGAGAAGGTCCCCTAATTATTGCAGAAACATATGTGCTAATTCTGCGGATGTGTTGCAAAGACATTCTTCTGGGTCTTGTTTCCCTTAGGCATTTGGTGGTGGACTGAAAGTGTGCAACTTGACAGGTTTGATGCAGGTCTGATTGAGAGGGATATTGTTTTCCACATGACCAGTTTCATTAGCAGACACATTAAAAACAGTCTGGAGTTACTGGCCCTAGAGAAAAAAATCAAAATTAATTACCTAATGTATTTGTTTTGGTGATGAGGAATGTCCTTCCCCCTTTCAACATGGCTTGTTTCATCCAGTTAATGGGAGGAGAGTGATGCAGGGCTTGCCTTTGTGTGTATGTTTGTGTTGAAGGAGCCCTCGGACCTGTTGGAGTGGTCATAACAGCACAGTGTTGTGCTATCAGACCTTCCTTCCACCCTTGTCCTTTGCATTTGATTAGTCCTGGGCTTCATTTACTCCATGCTCACTGAGATACAGAAAAGAGCAAAAGCAATCAGTTTTCTTTCTTTGTGCTGCTTATAAATAATGGGATAAAATACCTGATTTCTGTATATAATTTTGTGTCTGTGTGTGTATAGACATTCCTATACAGATGTGTGTGTGTTCATATATAGGTGTATAGGATGCAATTCATCTCAAACAATTTCCATTTATTCTAATTACTTTGATGCAATGGAAGGTGCTGTTCAAAATAGTTTGCTGCAGTAACTTTTATCTCAAACTAAGATGATGCCACCTAGTGAAGAACCTTTCTTCTGAAATGACATTTAAAGGCAGGTCATCTTCAGAAGCCTAGAGAAAACAGAACTTTCAAACTGCTGCCAGAACGTGGAGCAGAAGATGGTCGTTTTTAGAGAGACCTAAAAATTAGTGTCACTTTTTCTGTCTTCTCACTGTCTAAAGGAGCTCAGCAGAAACCACAGCTTAACCTCAGCAGTTCAACCCTGTTTTCTCTTTTCTTCTCATTGTCTGCCCATTGCAATAATCTGTGTTTAAGCACAGACTTTGACAGCCATGATCTGCTGTCATGCTGATCAAGCTGTCAAGCTGCTTCTTGCAGTGTAGGAAATGGAGCTCACAAACTGCAACTCCCTAATCAAAAGTGTCTGCTTGGTGCCCAGGAAAAGATGTTCTTATGTCCCCAGGCAGATTGCAGGTGAATGCAGCTACAGCAAAGGGTATGGCTTTTGAGAAATGTTCAAACCACAAATTCTGTTGCAAAGTTAGAAGTCCCTGATTATTCCCTTTGATTTTACAAAGTCTAATTTAAGTTAATCTAGTTAAGAATTCTTTACCAATACTAAGCCTTAAGCCTCTCAGTCCCAGCCATGCTGTTAATTGTTCATTAGAGCTGATAGAGCCATTTAATAACAAGCTTTTTGTTTTTCTAGTCTCAAATCAGAATGAATGAATTCAATGCTGTCTGCCATAGAGAGTTTTGTCTAACTTAGCAGTTCCCAGTAGTCCTATGCCAAGCTTTACACTCTGTCTCCTTCAGTGCTGCCTGCTTAACTTCACCAACCTCCCCTGTCTTCACATTTGCCCTTATCGGTGCCTGTTTACCTCCTTACTCCTTACCCCTTGGTCCTGGCCTGCTGGTTCTTTAATCTCTGCTCCCTCTCCATTCCCTGTCTCCTGGATTTCTCCCACTTTCTCCTCAACCCTGATGGAATGTCAGACTGCCATTCAATACTATTACACTTCAGTGTCAGCCCACCTCACCAGGGAGATGTGATGATGATTGTGACCCAGCTTAATGTTTGTGAAGACACCTGGAAAGAAGAACGAATGCTTGTTGGGACTTTTTATTGCTTGAGTTCTTAAAATAGCTTTTCTGTGGTTTTAGGTTGGTTTTTTTTCAATATTGTTGATTGTCTGTCAATCTTAGTCAGAAATTGATGCTTAATTATTACATTGGTATGAACATAATGATAAGGCAGTTACATAAAACTGTGACTGAGAATAAGGAGTTGGTAGGTTTAGGTTGTGAATACAAAAGTAAGGAAGGGTGGGATTGGTGCTGTTTTGTGATTCTGGAATGACTTTGCTATGCTGGAGCTCTGCTCTGATGCCAGCATGAGCGCAACATGAAGGAACTCCATCACAAGACTTTTTGTCCTTGTCTGATTTAGGAAACTGCCAGGCAGAAATGTCTATGCCCAGATGCACAACGAAAAAGAGCAGGAGATGACAAGCCCTGTTAATCATAGTGAGGACACCCAGAACATCATCCAGGGTGAGGAATTTATTGATGATGATCTGGACTCTCAAACACTAGGTAACGCAAGAGGTAACTTCATTTTTGGTTTATAAATTTTCATAAGTAATTGATTTTTAATTGATGTTTGTTTTCATTTTAGCTTTTTTTTACATTTTCTGCTCAGTCTCAGGAAGAAGCAAATAGTACACCACTATCAAAGGATTATCTCAGTTATCTTCTCTTGGCTTGCTTTTGATACAGGCTAATGCATGGATGACATGCTATATAAAGCATGAGTACAGAGATAGGACAGTTTAATGTCAGGAGGCTTCCTGGAACAATTTTAGAGATAAATTATATTTGGTAGAACAGGATATAATAGGTAACAGTTGAATTAACTCAATAACCCCATGAATTGGTGGAAAATGGAGTTTAGATCAGAAGGATTTGTAGAGTCAATGTTTCCATGATTTCAGATGGATTGTACCTAGATCCATTGCTATATTTGCCATCATATTCCAGTGGCATTTAAAGTTTTCATGATTAGAAACGTTAAATTTATTCATGTATAAAAAGTATCGTAAGTCTTCTCTAATTTAGCTGGTAACTTGCTAGTATTTATGGGATGGTCATAAGGAACCCAAGAGGGAAACTTTCGGCGAATATCTCTCAGTGCAAATGATTTCAGTGTCAGGTGGAAGAGCATATCCTGGCACCCTGTGGTTGTTTTTAATGTAACATGGAGTGCTGATCTGTAAAATTCATTTCTTGTAAAATTTACCATTGTGTTCAGACTGCTTTCAGGTCACAGTCTGAAAAGTGTAGGACTATGGAAAAAACTCCCCAGTTCCATTCCTGCACATTTTGTGAAAATAAATCAGACAACCCAAAGCCTTTGGGATTTGTAGCAGCAGATTCATGGTGTAACAGGCAACTGTAATGTCTTCATGAACCCACAGAAGAAGATGTGTTTTAGCTGCACCACAGGTAGCCTGGGGAAGGACAGAACTTTGGCAGAGGAGAGATTTCTTTATCTTGGGTTTCACCTTTATCGTTTGTTCTTGATGTCTTTATTTTTATTTGCTGAACTGTGTGGCGCTTCTAGGTTCTTGGAGGTGTTAGCTTTGAGCACGAGGGAAGAATCCAGCCTCCCGCTTTGCTTTGTGTATTTCTATCTTTTCTTTGACAACCTTTGTGTATGAGTATCACTGTGTTTCCATTCAGATTTTGCAAGACAACCTTGATTGCACTCCTGATTTTACCGGAGTTAGTTCTAAAAACAACCCTGGAAAAACAAAGTCTGTCTTATAATTGTCTGATCGACTCATCTCCTGGGTCTTCAGAAGAGAAGGCTGAATGCTAACAAAGTCCTTGCAGGCATGCCTATTAAAGTGGAGCATTCAAACACCTCTAGCAATGTACAGAAGCCTAACTTCTTTTAATGGTAGAAAATCGCTTATGGCCTATTTATATAAGGCAGCTTGAGATGCTGGAATAAAGAAGTGCTACCCTGATTTGTAACGCATTCAGAAATAATCTCTACTTGCCCTGCACTCCTTACTCAGAGGAAAAAATAATTCTTCTATCTATCTGGGCAGAGCATTATTAAGGTTAAAGAGTGCAAGATCATGATGTTTTGATGTGAAACTTAAGACAGTTAGCAAATGCAGATCTCGAAGTGATTTGTGCTTCTGCCAGGTTGTCAACACCAGTAGCATTTCCAGCAGAGCGTAAAGAGTTCATTTCTGTGGATCATAATCATCCATATTTGTCAGCTACTGTACAGCTTTTAGACACAAGACTTTATTTAGGACATAAAACTATACTTCTGCTCGCTGTACTGTTTTGTTACTTTCAGTACTTTGCACTAGCTCCGGTATTGCTCAGTACTGCCAAGAAAATATTCCTGTTAATGATACTCGTCTGTTTTATCTGGCTAGAGTATGAAGCATGTTATAATCCCTGCTTTATACTAAGT
Organism: Buteo buteo; assembly: GCF_964188355.1. Taxonomy (NCBI): domain Eukaryota; kingdom Metazoa; phylum Chordata; class Aves; order Accipitriformes; family Accipitridae; genus Buteo; species Buteo buteo. The sequence goes on along the minus strand of NC_134171.1, from coordinate 12,421,506 downwards.
TCTGGTTTACGACATTATTTGCCAAAGGTTCCTATGCTATGGAGATCCCTTCTAGTTCTGGTGAGCTTTCTCCCTCCCTGTTGGGAGATGTCAGTAGCAGCCTCCGCTCCGTGCACAGCAGGGAGTTACAGGCCTGGGTTTCTGTTTGTTCTCTCTCTTCTCATAACTTTTGAATTTCCACAGTACAGTATTTCCAGACTCACCCATCCACTTTTTTTGTTTTCTATATATTTTATGTTGCCTACTTTATCGCAACCCCCACCTTGGGACTCCTCAACACCATTACCTTGCAGTGACTCCTTCTGGGAGAAGTGGCAACTTGAACAGCTACAGAGTTCCCTTATTGCTGATGCCGGTCAGTGTCCAGTCCCAGGTCAGTGGCATGTCGAATGGACGCCTCAGGTTCCATTCTCCTCCCTCACCTGCACCCCTTGAGACAACTACACCTTTTTAAGCCACAAAGAGAACCAACTTATGCTGTCACTAGGATAGAAACCCTAGGAATTTGCCACAAATCCACCACCATGAGCAAAAGCTTTGCGCGAAAGTATGCTGTAGGTACATGGAGCTGTTGCACCAACCTTCACCTGACCTGTTGTTTGATAAAGCCACTCTTTTTATGCGATTGACTTGTCCCTGCCATAAAAGGGGGATTTATTGTGAAGTGCCTGAAATACACTAATGCTGGCCTTTTGTTTCTTTATTTTTGTAGGCAATCACTCAGGCGTGGTTTTGAGCATCAACTCCAGAGAGATGCACAGTTACCTGGTTAGCTGATATTTACAGCTGAACACAAAACCCGAAAGACTCTACTCTGTATCGTTTTTATTTTTCCCTGGTGATGTCACAAAATTGCAAATATGGCTGTAAATGCTGGTGGAGAGGAGGTTTCCTATCAGTCCTGTGGAAAAAAGCATCCATCATCAGTTACCAAGGGAGAAGGATAATACGCCTTGTGTTGACTCTATGGCCTGGGAACTCGTTCCAATTGAAACTCAAACTATGGTAGCAAATTTGTAGCCCTAGGCACCTTCAATGCCACCTTATTTCTTTTCTGTATATGCTCTAGTTCTTTACGTTTATTTTTAGAAGGATTGACTGTAACTTTTTAATTATATTTTTAATTGAGGTATTCAGCGGAAGGCTGGGACTCATCAGCCCGAAAAGGTGATTTTTACGCAAGCGACTAGACCAGAACAGATGGTTGGTTGATCATGATGACTTTTTTTTAGGAGGCCAAGTGTTTCTGTACTGGGAGAGGACTGAGCGAGGAGACAAATGCACTTCTAGTCGATACAAGCTCTTAACTTAAACATGTGTCAGACAATCTAATGAATTTAGGCTTAGGCCCTTCTGTGGATTAAAGGAAGTAAAGTGTTAATTAAGATATCTCATAATATAGGATAATGCTCTTGTAAGTGTAGCAAGTCCTGACAAACCATCAGCACCAGTATCTTCCCCAGTCCCACCCCATGTGAAAGAAAAACACCAGCTTGATGCTATTTCCAGACCAGGTGCCTTCACTTGCGGACAGTCATTTCAGTTGCTCCCTTCTTGTCTCATAAGCGAGCACCTTTAGGACGATGGCAGCTGCCGGATGAGTTACCCCGTAAAACCCCATGCTGGTGGCCTGTCTCTTTTTAAATTTGCAGAGAGTGTAAATACCTCTTTTAAGTCGCTTTCTTAGTATGGTTATTTTTTTAAAACTTCCTATTAGGGCAGAGGTGCCGGGTAGGTCGGAGCTCTCCTCCGGGCAGGACTGGGTAACTCACCGCTGTCCCCTTCCCACTTGCATCCTTTGGGATTTTCCCTGGCTGTTTGCCCTGGCAGACAGGGGTGGGCAAACTCTGAGCCGACCTTTGCCGCTCGGGTTGGTTTGACGATCCAGAGGGTCATGGGGAGGGAGGATGGGCTGTGATTTAGGGGTTCGTATTTCCTTTCCGTCACCACAGGGTGTCACTCAGTCCCCACCACCGCCGGCCCCCATTTCTGCAGGGAGGGCAGTGGGGCTTCTGAAGGAGCTGCCTGCAGAAAGGCTTGTGAATCAGGTCAGAGTTTCCTAATCCCAATTTTGTGAGTTGGGTCAGAGTTTCCTAGTCCTGACCCCTGCATCCCTTGGGAACGGCTGTGCGGTGAATCCACACCCCGCTGGTCGTTTCCCTGAGGTTTATGGAGCCGTGTAGGAAACGGACTGTGGTGTGATGAGTTTAAACATCTGGCATCCTGTGTGTCACAGCTGCCTGGGATTAGGATGCTTCTCTCAGAAACCGATATAATCTCTTCACTTTTTGCCTTTGATAGAGAATAAATAGCTCTTTACTCACTGAATGTCATACTGATGCTAGTGGCAAGCTCGCACACCACCTTGCTTAAGGAGGATACAGATAGCTAACCACATCTTTCTGAATAAACAAACAGAAAATAATGCTGGTAAGACAGAAAAGGACTGTCTTAAAATTATCGTATGCATTGAAGTCATTCTTCCATGTAGCTGTGGATATCCTAGAGCATATTGTCATCAAATGCAATGGACTGGGATGTAATAATTCAGTGTAGTAGGCTCTCACAAACCCCACAGGATGTATGTGTAAAGCACAAGAAAATCTAGATTATAAACTTACTGTAAGGAACTAGGTGAAAAAGTTTAAGTGAAGATTCTGAAAAGCGCTTGCAAACTGCTCAGGAAAATAATTTCAAAAATTGTTCTAAAATTTCTGCCTATGTAGTTATAGAGTGCCATGTAAACCAATTTACAGAGAAGCAACGCTCTTGCTGACTGTTGTATGCCAGACTGTGTAGAAATCCAAAGTGTTACATGTATCTGAGTCTGGGTTCCTTGAAGAGAAGCGTAAATAGAAAATGTGCTGTGCATTGGAAACTCTCGGGATCGTTGCACCAGAGGTCTTTCTGTTCTCACCAGCTCTTTATGCTTTTTCTAGCAGAAATGAGCTGGAACAGAGAATAAAATAGCATTGCAAACAGCTTACTTGTTCCTGTGAAATAAATCTGAAGTGGGTCATTTGTATAGGGCAGGTGAGTAGCAGATTAGCCTCATGGACAAGGGATGGGATGGAAGTTCTAGCTCGGGGTTGTTTTCCCACAGTTTGTCGCGTTGGCAAAGGACACTGTTGCAGCTAGGTCACACATCTAATTTATGCTTTCACAGCTATTTTTATACATTTAATACAGGGTGATTTGTGTCTCTGATAACAGGAATCTTTTGGAACACCGTAGAATATTTAACCGCTTGGTACTCTAATTAACACTTAGCACAATATAGTGCCTGTAATAATGTTTTTCGATGCTTATTAATTTGATTCATGCAGCACTCCTGTGAGGTTGGTTTGTCATGTCTTAAAAACATTGTTTTCTAATGAGTTGTCAGTATTGCCATAACTGTATTAATAATACCCAGCAGATAATAAAGGAAGCCTTTGATTCCCTGGCAAGAATAACTTTAAAACGAATTATTTTAAAACTGAGAAAACGCCATTACCATTTTCCCATTCATGGTGTCTTGGTTTATCTTTAAATGAAATGTCTCACTAGGGCTACATTTTGAATCTCTTGAACTACATCCATGACATCTTAGCATTTTATCCTTTATATGTATCTAAGATCCTGATACATTCTTATACAGAAACACATTCTTATACAGAGTTGTTTCTATGCACAAACGCTAGTCACGCATGCATGCACACAGACGTGCAGTATTTGTACATATTCCAGTTAAATTTGTTAGTGGGGAAGGGTGATTTGATGGCTAAGAAACAAGATGGCTGTCAGGTAGCTGTATTCTGTACCCACTTTGGGCAAGTTGTTATTTAACCTGTATGTGCCTCAGTTTCCCCACCTGTAAAATGGGGCTGATAGTAATTACCTACCTCACAGGGGTATTGTGAGGCTCAATTAATCACTGTTTGTTCAGGATCTTCAGAGTGAAAGGATTTTCTGAGCATAAATTATTAATAGTTTTGCTTTCTTTGTTTCACATGTAATTATTGCTGTTATTAAAGGTAGTCTGCTGAAACCAGATGCAATTATGTACAATGTAAAAAATGCATAATCCAAAAAAGGTACATCACTGTTAAAAAAAAAGGTAATTTTATTTTAAAACTGTTATTGGAACATACTGTTATGTGGTAGCATTGCAACATTGGCTGTGATTTTGCTGTTACACACTAGTATCTTAAATTTACTTTTCTGCAGTGTTATTTGGTCAAAAACCTTATAATAACAGGTACAGTGATACTTACCAACATTGATATTGAACTATACTGAAACCAACAAAACTGGCAGTGTATTGGCCTCATTCACGCCTTTTGGTCTTCTTAAACTCTGATGTATTTGCAATTTCAAAAACACCCTGTACTTTTTAGAGTGCTCCAAGCTGTACTGATTTGAAGCATTCTAACAGCCATCAAGATTTACAGCTGGTATCTTTGCTTTCCCGTTTGATATTGAATGTTTTATATGGTTTTGGAGTGGTCTATCCATATAAAGTGCTCAGAAATGCTCAGAAGACCTTTAGGGAAAATCCACACATAGTGTAAATTAATTTCTCAAAAATAAAAGCAATATAAATCAATGTATGTTTTTATACCCTGTAGAAGAGGGTGGTGGAAATGGCTGTGAAGAAATGAAGGTACCAGCCTGAGGCAAGATGTTGTTATCTCCAATTCACATCCAATTTCCTTGAACTCTTTTTGGATATTCTCATTGAATTATATTCTTCCTGATGAGTTTTCTGCTTTCAATGACCAGTTTAAAGAGGAGTAAAGTGTTTATTCATATAAAGTAGGTGATTTGTTAAATGACTGTCCTCTGGACAGACAGGGCCAAATCAGCGCTTTACCATTAGTAGTTCCTAGTGCAAAGCAGATTTCATCTGACTTGATTATGATGGTTAGCTGTGATATAGGTTCAATGAGACATCACTTTCGGGGGAATACTCTACTACTGTATGCTGTCTCTTTAACAGAGGTCAGTAGAATGGAACTGCAGTGGTTTCCATCCCCCTTACACAAATACATGCTCAAAGAAATGGGGGTGGGGGTGGTATTATTTTTAAGAAATTAAACACATGCATTTGTTTGTAGTAACTTTTTGATGATGAACCAGTGGTTCTGATAAGCTTTGAATTTCTAGTGTTATTTCAAGTTGAATACAATGTTGCTAAGTTGATGACAGAATCGATGACAATTTCAGTCATAGAGTTTTCCTATGTTTCCTATAAAACAATATTTTGTAATTTTTCATTAATGAAACATTGAGAGGAAAAGAGAGACTGAAATTTTTATTTCATTGCACGATCCCTGACAGTTGGAGTTGTTATTGTATATTGATTGATACCGCTGTATTGTTTCTATCTTCATTTTCATTTCAGACTTTTAGATGGAAGTAACTGCACATTTCTCTCAAAATATTGGCTTTCCACTAGGAAGAAATTTATAAGCATTTACCTTTACAAATATTGATTTTAGAGATGCAAAATTTTGTGTCTTCTAAGTCCATCCAAAAAGCTGCTTCCTGGCTCATGTTCTCTGTTATAGTCCCAATTGCACATTGCTTCTACAACTTTCTTTACGAGATTGGCATATAGCCTAATCTTACTAGTCTGAGAAAGTCTTTCTAAAACTTCCATTAGAGTAGCATTTAATTGCCCAGAAGTAGTTCCAGGATCTGCTCAGACCATTTTCCTAATGTTAAATCTGTATTTTCATGTTCTTTACTTCCTTTCAGTATTTCAGTATTAGCCCTCTCAGTGCCATTGAAATGCATGTTTATTCCTGTCATGGATATATATGTAATGTTTTTCACTTATTTTCAGACTATAATCATCAAAGTGACAAATTTTGAAATAACTCAGACCCCCAGTTAGCTTTTGCAATTAAAAGCCTAACCCCGCAGCCTTTGGGAAATGTCAAGCTGTGCACTCTTAATTTTTTAATCTTCTTTCCTGTCAGCCCTTCTACCCGATTGATCACCTCGGCAGATTTTCCTCCAATTCTTGTTGTAAACTTAAGCTGGAGGGAGTGCAGAAGAGTTTCTCAATGTTGAGATGGAGTAGAACAGCTCATGTCCCAATTCTGAATGGGAATGTCATGTGGACAAAGTTTTTATTTTTCCTTTCTTTTCAAGTATGTTGCATAGAGTAGAGAGGATTATACATACCATTGGGGAAATAAGGCCCTGTAATGGTACATCAGGATGGCATGAAGACTAAAGAATGCATTCATCTTAGAAATGTCTTTTTTTTTTTTTTTCCTGAAATTGATACATACAGCAAGTTCATTTCATGATTTTTAATATGTGAGATCTCATTTCTTTAAGTCTTCAGTCCTGGCCTTTTTCCTCCTGTTAAATGGAGTAGCAAATTACTTAAAATATGAATTGTGGAGCCATGTATGACCAAATGAAGGATTTTCATTCTTTTCATCTCTTTTTTTTTCCTTATGTGAAGCTTGTCGGAATTACTATTTTCAGCTAGTTTATGTGCTGGTAGCTGAGAAGATCTTCTGGAAGACAGTATCTAAGAAAAGAAATACTGGAAGGCTTAGAAATATGTACTCTGAAGTGCAACAATATAGCTATGTGAACAAAATCCTTATCAAAGAGCTGTTATGGTTTGTATTAAAATAGTTTTTTTAATAGTATCTCTAAAAATACATGTTCTTAATTGCATACTCTTTGTCTCTCTCTCCTTCCAGATTGATTTTCTTTTAGGAGTGACATTTACTAGCCCTGAGAAAAGTGGATTCTTTTCCTTACACAAGTAATTCTGTTTAAAATTATTTCCTTGCAACAGTTGACTTGAAAGCAGTACACAAACTTGAGCTTTATTGATTGGACTTGATTTCTGAGTTTCTGTAGAATTTGCATCTTTACACTGATTTGTTGCGGTACAGTGGACATAAAGCCCTGCTGGGCAGCAATAACACATGCAGCAATACATGGCACTACTTAAATAATATGCCTTTGTTGCACATATTTTTAATGGTATAATGAGTATATGAATCACCAGGAAGGCCAGGCATTCCAAATAACTTTCTTAGCATGTCTTACATTTCTTTGTTATTTGTTGCTAATTTTAGCCAGCTTTTGATACTTACGTTTAGTTCTTAATGACAGTGTCTGCTCTTGCAGATCAAAGGGCAAGAATTGGCTTATTCTGTTTTTTAAAAAAGTATTAATTCATACCGTTTGCTTATTAATTAAAACAGTTTGAAAAGAAAATCTTTCTGAAATGGTGAAAGAGATGCTTTTTAATGAGAACAGCTCATATAGGGAAACAACAGACTTGTATCCATACTGTTTTTGAGACATTCTTGTCCCAGATTATGAATAGGCAGGACTATGTAGAAGGAGAAGTGTAAACCCCAAACATCAGTAACATGCACGTAGGCAGTTTGCAAATGATAAAGCTAGTCTAAAGGAGAATATTTCAATACATCACTTACTTATATGTCCCAGATTCACAGAAGGGCATTTAAATGGTTAAGATTACAGAACATCATCACAAACATAGGAAGATGCCCAATTCACTGGCTCTGTTTGCTTGGAAATACACTGCTGTCTTTGGGGTTAATCTTTTGAGATGCTGAACTCTGAAGAGAAGTGACCTGCATTGTTTAATGCTTCCAACTTTTTGCTAAGTAATTGGTGACACGTTATAGAAAAGTTTGTCTGAATTTCCATTCTCTTTTGTTTCTCCTCGTTTCTTCCCCCCTCCTTTTTTTGTCCTTTTATTCTTTTGCATTATTGCTGCTGTTTGTTGCTCTGCCTTGCCTGCCTCCTCCTCTTGATGACAGTTCTTTACAGTCCACTTTTTTCTTCCTTGGTTTTTGTTTTGCTTTATGTTGTGTTTCTATTCGTGTTTTTATTTGGATATGCACCCTACTGTGTCCTGAGTGGTAACAAGAAGAATCACGATCTCTTCCCCATCCCTGTCTCTCCTCTGAGCTCTGTGCTATTTTCTGGGTTGATGTAGTTCCCCTGTGCTTTTCTCACTGCAGTCCATCCTTCCTTTTTCTTTCCCACTTTTGGTTCTTTTAATCCTTTCACTTTTAATTATGGCTTTCCTTTTCTCTGAATCTTTCTGGAACTCTTCCCTTTTGCCTTTCCAGGACTTCTCTCAGCTGCTTGTCCTAGAGAGCACATACTTCTAGTCTGAGACGTCGATGAGTGTTATCCTCCCTGAAGAATAAATAACTAGCATTTTTCCTCCCTCATCCATGTCTATATTGACCTTGCTGTTGGTCTGTAGTGGAAAATATATATTTAATTGACAGACAGCTATACCCATTATTTCCCAAATACCTCCTTCTGCCTCATTTTGGGTTATGGGGATGAGACATAGTGTTTGCATGAGTTTCCTGGAGCACAACAAGGGCTGGCCCAAGGTAGTATGTAACCTTTTAGATGATTTGTTACAACCTGAAGCTGAAGAATAATTGAGGTGAAGGGGCTCCATTGCTAATTGAGGAGCAGGACCAGGAATCATTCCTCTTGGGAGCAATTGGACTTGTCAGGTTTGTGGGATGGGTGTGTATGCAACCTTCCCTAGGGGCAGAGGCAAATGGCTTGCTTTCAAGTTCCATAAAATACAAATTTAAGCAATGTCACCAGATAGGTTTGGGAGAATCTTCTTGCTGGAGGAGCTTGGAGAAGTCAGTGGGAATACAATAATGGAAAAGCTCAGTGGTATCTTTGAAGGGTAGAGCCTGTGTTAGAGAGGGAGCGTATGTGAGAGAGATGCAGGAGGGAGCAGAGCACAAGACTAAACAGGACAAGGAAGAGTAGGGAGAAAGTCAGTGTTACCAGTGTGTATGATTTTGCCCCGAGTTTTTGGTTTTGTTTTGCTTAAGCCTTGGACCTTACTTTAATTCGTAATGGTAACTGTTTTCAGTTTTGCTGGTTGCATACAGAGACTTTAAACCATGAGTCTAAACTGATGCAGCACCAGGAGCATGCGAAATTATCAACATTTCTACCTATAATTTAAGACTCACAGCAACATCCCACTTGAGGTGCATGGAAAAGAGGTTGCTTCCCAGGAGCCAGGATGTATGCATGTGTACTCGAGAGGTAGCTCCAATGTAAGTTTACTTCTGAGATGATTGTAGGGCATTTGCTGATGGTGTTCCTTCTCAGCACAGCACTGAGCTAGGAGGCAAGGGAGGAGAATTATTTTATAGGATCTGTGTCTTGGATTTATACCGCTTAAATGTAATTTGCTGGAATCCCTCTATGAGCTGTAATTTTATAACGTTTAGGAGGATGAGTTGGTATGGTATTCCTGTGGGTAAACACCAGCCACTGGAGTTTACTGAACATGTGACTAGACATTTTAATTTTAAGGAAGACAGAGTTCCTCCATTTCATATACACACCAGTCATTTGAGTACAGCTCCTTTTTTTATTTGTCACTGACAAGCTATGATTTATTTCCTCATGGGTGTAAGTCATGAGCTGCTCTTGCTGCCATGCAGAAGGCTCTGGAGGGAAAAATGTAATCAAATGGAGACATAGACTTGAATTCTCCCTTTGATCCCAGCCTCTTCTGAGTCGCTTTTCTCTGATTGTGGTTCTGCCAGTAAGCTGGGGTGATGTCAAAAGGGGATTAACTCATTTTTATACTCTTCTGTGTAGCTGAGAAAAAAATACAAGAAAAAATTTGCAGAGGAATAGCAGATTGGAAGAGGTGGGGAACTTCATCAGCTGTCAGGGCACTTTGGGAGGCTTTCATTTTTGTGCTTTACTTACCACTTATTTTTACAAATACATACAACTTTTGTGATTTACCTTTCCATTAACCATAGATATGTTTCTTTGCAAAAGGGGAGGTGGTTCTGAAGAACATCACACTAGTGATGCATTGCAAGTGTGGTCTTAGGAGACATCAACTATTGCCCTTCCTCACCCAAATGAAATTATCATAGTATCATTGCTCTGTATTTATGAAGCTGCACTAGGAATATCAATTCACCCTGGATTAAGTAGTGGAGGAAGACTTGGAGAGATAATGAGAGTTGGAATAGGAGAATTTTCCATTTTAAGAGTAAAGGATGAATACTGGCATATTTACAGTGCATCTGTGGCTGTTTGCAGCACAGGTGGGTCCAAAATCTCACATTCCAGACTTGGACAGATAAATCATACAGATTTTGCTGGCGCTACTCTCATGAACAAAAGGAGAAAAAATTGGTAATTAAACCTAGCCCAAATCATATTTTTGGCTAATTAGAGCTACAGCTCTTGGTAAAGATATGAAAGCCAATAAAATAAAAACTAGACTTGACATACTTCTTGTGAAGATTCACAAAGCATTTCTGGCTACCCTGTTGTTCATGTGGAGCATTGTTTATTTGGCATTACAGGCCCAAATTCTACCCTAATTTATGACTGTGCAGTTCTACAGACTTTGTCAGTTCAGCTTTCTGTTACAGAAGAAAGGCACTCACCCACGGTGAATTTGAAATGCAACTGCGGGCTAAAATCAGTTATCATCTCACTGCATCTGTACTCACACAGGTGACTGACTGGCTGATTTTCACTTGTAATTCTTATTCTCATGGTTAGCACGAGAGTACTTTGGGTACATGTAAGCTAATTACAACCAAGGCAGAACTTTTAGGTTTTGAACTACTTGCAACTGCTTTTCCAGAATAAGATCAGCAAATGCTTAACACTGTGTTTCTAACCAGATTTCTGACAAAGGGGCCCCTTCAATCCATTTAAAGGCTCTTAGTTGCCATAAGTATGGTATAGTCCATACCTTTAACATACATGACTACGCAGTCCTCTCCTTTTGCCTTTGCACACATTCTAGTATTGGTGAAAACAGTACATGCCTTTTCCTAATTTTGTTTCAGGAGACCCTGACTTTGAGCAGGTTTCTTTGTATACAGTACCAGGGCTCAAGGGAAGAATGAAATTAATCCATAACTGGTGCATTGTCATAAATGGGGAAAAGTGTTATTTGTATATTTTTGTAAATATGTAACATTTAATGGCAGTTTTGTAGTGACGTGCTGTTTTTGAGAAAAAAAAACAAAAACAAATATATGTTTGAATATGCTTAATGTAACACTTAACTGTGATTCAATTGCACAATTAATAGCTTAATCAAAAGTCTTGTGCAATATGTAGTGCACACACATAACCAATATCTGTTAGTGATCACAACCAAGTTTTTGGCAACTTTTAATGATGGTGATGAGCTGTGCAGTACAGATTATCACAGTCTCTTTCAGCTTCCAAACATGTAGCAGACAAACTACTGTATACGTACCTGTGTACTCCACTGCATCCAAAGGTATGCATTTGTCCTGAGAACCTGCACTACAGGTTTTTCTTTAATAAAATTTGGTTCTAAACTATTGGTTGCTTTGTTTTTCTTGTGAAGCATTTCATGGGATTTGTGGATGGAAAATGGTTTACCCAGTCCCCAGAATTTGTGTGTGTGTTTTGATTTGTCAGTAATTAGCAGCAAACTACTCAACTTCAGCAGCACTGAACTCAAAGGCTGCAGCAAAGCTTCATCCTCCTCCACTTCATCCTCCTATACTGCAGCTCAACTCCACTTGTCCTTTTCCCTTTTTCCTCCGGAGTGGAGTTGCTGCAGTATAATTGGTGCAGGGTGACACTCCGTGGTGAGACTGAAGCCATGCAACTGCAGGTGAAGAAAAATAAATGTTCTAGAACTCCACTGAATCAAAGGCTGAATATTTCTGTCCAGCTAAAGAATTAAAGAATTCAGCAGGTTTCAGCCTTGATCTCCCTGTAATAGAGAGCCATAAACAGAACAAAGCTGTGTGTGTTCTGCCTTTCCCATGTCTTTATTCCAAACTCATCCATTTTCATTGGCTTCACACACTACTTGCTCCTTATTTATTCTTTTTTTCTTTATTAACTGCATTGTCTTTCCTTTATCCCACTGTGTTCCTGAAGAGTTGCCTGTGCCGTATAGAAGCTGCATCCTCCTTGCAATATTGAGGGATCTGCAAATCAAAACTCTGGCTCTCAAAGTGCTGTTGCTGTTACTGATCCTGGCGAGAGCTCTCTTATCTTTGCAGAGGTCACTGAATTGCTAAAATCAGAATATGTCGTGCATCCCTGCAATGTGGACATTCGTCCCTGCTTCAAAGTTTTGAGGTGAGCTGCTACTGGCTTAGCTCAGATTTAGGGTTGGAATACAGTTTATGGTTTGCTGACAGGTAGTTGCTGCTGTGCAGCTTGGCCTTCCCAGGGAAAGCCTGACACTGGTAAAAGAAAAACTTGACTGTTCTTTTCATGCCTTACGCCCACAACAGGGAAGAGCAGAGATGTTGCTAAGTGTTGTGGTTGTGGAAGTGCAATGTGAAGTCCTGTTAAACCTCATACTGGGACAAAACAGCAACATAAACTATTACCTACCAATTTTTTAATTAGCCATAGAAAGTTTATAGACTACAATGAAGTTTTAATGGGACAATGAATGGATTATTTATTCATGGAGTGGGTATATTTTGAAGCTCAGAAGATGGGCAATTAGAATGAAAAATTTCCAAAATGCAAGTTTAAACTTCATTTTCTCAGTCTGCCCTAGTTCAGCACTTTCTCATTGTCCCCGCTGAAAGACTCTGCAGCCAGAGGAACCCCGCGGTATGGGCTAGATGATCCTACTCTGTGGCACATCATGCTAAATGTGAGGCTGGGTTCAGAAATGAAGCTTGAAGCTTTCCCTGCTTGTGTAATTCAGCTAGAAAACATTTTGATGGTTGTCATTTTAGGTTCTTTAATCCTATATTGTGACTAGCTGGGACTTTAAACTGCAATTTATCACTAAAAAAGCAGCCTGTTCAATCTCAAGTGACTGCGTTTCAGTTTCCAAATTTAGTGCTCTGATATAAATAAAAGTAAAATGAAAAGAAACCCTGAAGTCTCTTATTTTTAATGATGTTCCAATAGTTCTGAGAAAAGCTCCTGAGTTGGAAGGGCAGGAGTGAGAACAGACATGGACAAGCTGTTCCCATGAGACACCAAATGAAACTTGCTAATACTTAACCTTAAGGGCTATTTAACTTCAGAAACCAATTTCCATGGAAAAAAGAATAAGATAATCACTTCACTTCTGTTTCCTTTGCTGTCCTCATCAAAGCCATATTAATTGCTACACTATTTTGAAGCCTAACTGGTTGCAACATCATCGTAAATTATGTCTCTATAATAAAACTTCTGAGTCATAAATACCAGCCAATATTTTTTCCTGTTTTCCATTAAGACACTGATTTCTTTTCCATTTTTTTTCTTTTTGTGATTTGTGCCCTGAAAGATGCTTTGCTTTCATATGAATCCAGCTGCTGTGGTGAAAATGTTATTGTATTCTGACCCTCATGGTTTTCAAAAGCTGAAGCAAAATGCTACAAATGCTGCTCAGTGTATTTTTAACCTGATGAAAGGATCCATTCTTGCCATGACAGCATCATACCAAAAGCTGACCTCCAAAAAAATCAGAAGCAGCAGTACATGCTAAAAAAAACAGGTTAAAAAAGTAATAGTTACAAGGAATAATTCAGTGACAGCAATTATCAAGTCTATTTAAAAATCAATAATGAAACAAGGAATGAAGCTTTTCACTTAAGTTCAACTCGGGACATGTAGCTGTAATTCTACTGAGCTGTAATTCTACAAAATCTAATAGGAAAATTATTTCCTTGTCACCAGGAGAGATTATTGAAGAGGAATATTCTTGCTGTAATTTAATTCTTTCAGTTATCTAATATATTATGAAGGAATAATAATGCATTGTCTTGATCTTAAGACAGATCGTTGCTTTAAAAATCAAATTGAAAAGAATATGATACATTATTTTATAGGAGGGAATGCTTTTGTAACTGCTGGTGGGAAAAATTAAATACTCTTCTATGAAAGAAACCAGCTTCACTTATTAATAGCAATATGGCAGGGGAACAGGGGGAAGCACACGAGGACACTTACCCAGTATGCGCTTCCAGCCTCCATCCACCCCGGAGCTGCACATTTCCACTTTGGAGCTGGTAGCTTTCTGTTTGATAGCCTTAAGTAATTCTTTTCTGCCATGAATTTGTTTACGGACCCATATAAGCTTTTCGCATCTGTAAAATTCTGTGGCAACAAGTTCCGTAGCTGAATTCGGCAGTGAGTGAAAGCACCCCTGTGTAGGTGTTTTGAACCTGCCCCATTAATTCTGATACCCTCAGAGTTAGTACTGTTAGTGGCAGGGACTATTATTTCATTCCCCACTCTCCTGCTGATTTTTATAACCTTTTAACATATTCCCTCCCCTCCTCAAGTTGTTTGCTTTGGTTTTTTTTTACCACACTGAAAAGACCTTTCTTTTCACCTTGAATTTCATTGTACTAGCAATAATTTTCCTTGTAGGGAGAGGGCTATGCTTTTAGATTTCTTTCTTGATCTTGTACCATCACCCATATGAGTTTTTCAGTGCCCAGACTTTGCATAATGTTCTGTAGGTCCTAAAGCAGATGATGGAGGTATCAGAGATGCTAGGTGGATGGTTTTCTTTTTTTAACACTTGTTTGTGTGAGTTGTGCAAGTCAGACAGGCTCTAGAGCTATGTGCTGATTTTAGACCACATGATTTTTGCCAGGGTTTTTTTGTTGTGTTTTGGGGGGTTTTTTGTTTTGTTTCTTTTTTTCTACTTATTGTTACTGTGCAGTACATGGACCTAACTATTAAAACACCATGATCATCTTGGGTGTAGTGGTATTTTGGCACTCTGAATTGTCTAGATTGGGTTTTTTTCGAGGTTCTTTTTTCTTCTTTTCTTACCACAGGCAGCTCTTTCTATATTCCTCTACATTGAATTTCTTCTGACATTTTAATCACCAGTGAAGTTGTGAATGGTATTTCTGCAACTCCTTGTAGTTGGCTTTTAGTGTTACTATCTTGAATATATTAGTAACAACAAATTTGTCTGGGGTTTTTTTTCAATTATTTCTGAATATTCTGATATGCACAAGGCTCAGACCCCAGCCCTGTGGAATCCCAAGGCTGAATGGAAAGGCCAAAGCCACTGGAAATAGAGAATTTATGCCCTATTTTTTTGTTTGTTTACCAACCAGTTATTTATCCTATTGGGCCTTTTAATTTTCTCCAGTAGCTACTTAAACCTCTTTACTGATGGATCTTGTCAAAAGTGTGTTGAAGAAATCCAAGCAGAGTATGTTCTTTTCCCGGATGCTCACTAACAGCCTCACACACCTCAGCACTTCATGAGCAATCACACTCCAGTATAAAACCTGTGTTGACTCTAGCCCAGTACAGTGATTTCTCAGTCTGTTCACTAATTCTTCACTTTATTATACCATCTGTCAGTTTGCTCAGTACAGCTGTAAAAGTCTGTGATTCCTGATTTTTTCCCTCTCCATTCAAAAAGTGGTGTCACATTTGCCATCATTCATTCTCTAGCCAGGAGCCCTTCTTTATAAAGTCCTGTGCTTAAGTACTGTAATAAGGGGTCTGATGGTGCTCAAGTTAGGCACAAATTAAAAAAAAAAAAAAAAAAAAAGAAGAACTTAACATTAAAGCACTGCAATGCTTACAATGTGGCTGCCCACCTGCAGGAATAAACCACAAGAAGTAAGGTGTTGGTGGGGTCTTTCATATTAAATGCCTTTGGGATGTAAGTGTAGACCAAATATTAAATGTAGCTTACAGAAAAAACACTAAGATCCTCTTTAAGGCTTTTTTAGGCCATGAGCCTGAGTAAATTAAGGTACTAATTTTCTAATTTTTGCATATATACTATTATAGTGTAATAATAGTATATATTATATTATTCTAAATATATATTTTATATATAACATTGTTATACAACTTGTCCTATAGATATATTTTCTACAGACATTCTTTCTTTCTCTAGAGAAATACTAATAATTTGCTTTGAAGGTTTTTGAATTGACAAAAGGCAGTGAGGGGTTATAAGCTTTGATTAAGCAGACAAAATGCTGTGTCTACTTGAGAGACAATTCTTACTAGTTATACCACCATGACTTGTTTTAAAAATGCTGACCACCTTTTTCTCCTGAGGTCAAGGAGGCTGTGAGTACAGAAAGGAAACAAATCAGACTACTTTATAATACTGCTTCCCTGAGTTTGGTAAAATGAAATGTATTTTCTACTTAAGCATGACATTTGGTAATAATTTTAGTGTAATGGGAGCAAAAGCTAAATCCAAGAAAAGCAACAAGGAGTAATTATGACTTATCACTTTGCAATATCTCATCTGTCAGTCATCTACAAGGAGTTGCTCTATTCATCGTTAAGTAGCCTGATAATTAGCGCAGTTTGATTTTGATCCACTTCAATTTCTTAGGGGTAATTTTTGATGTTTTACATTTTACCTTATTTATTAATGGGGTTGACATCTAAGTAAACTGATACATTAACGCTAGATAAGTGGCAACTTCTGGTATGAGCTCAAAATCCATTGAACTTCCATTTCCCATTGCCGGGCGAGCCCTTAGATAGACCGCGTTCACGTTGCAGGTGGTCATCGCACAGTTAAATGGGGACAGAACTGATACCAAAAAAATACTAATTAAAACCTGTCCAAGTATTTTTCAACCAACTGGCACGGGAGAACGGGACTTGGTTGAGGGTGACTACTACAGGTGTCCTGCTAAGGTGCCACCTACTTATACTGACAAATACCAAGAAACGACAGTGCAGACACTTTTTTCTTTGACAGGTAACTTTATTAATAATGGTCTTGGATCTGTCGCACCTACCAGATGCCAGTCTTTTTTCACACTCTGTAAGACTTTCTGAAGAATAAACTAGAAAGGCATAAAGTTAGTTGAAGCTACTAAGACACACATTTGAAGGTGGGTCTATTTTGGACCTTTTTTTTTTACAGAAGTTTCCATGAATGTGTGTCAAAAAACTTACTTAAATACATTGAGAAATACAGTAGAAAGACTATATTTACAGTCAATTATAATGGGCACTGCCAACATATCCAATAAAAAAAATAAAACAAAAAAATTTTCATGTTTCTTTCATGCTTTTTTCACAGAGTTTTTTTAAATATGATTTTGTTTTTTAAAAAATACAGTAAGGAAATAATTACATTCTTAATATGAGAACATTATCTTACAACATACAGCCTGGGCCAATTAATTTGAAAGTGTCTTTAACAAAAATTGATACTAAATTAAGTATTCTCCATTTGAAAAATCAAATTGCCACAATCATCTCATTAAAAAAAACCACCTTTGATCCCCCAAAGTTATGATCTGTTTTTCTTTCTAAAAAAAGCATCACCCATAAAAAACAATAAAAAAAAGCACCTGGTACAGTAACAGGAGTTTGTTGAGGAAGCACAAGTGTAACATTTTCTTAAAAGACATAGAAATGGTTTAAAATACAAGAGTTTTCCTTTAAAATGAAAGTCATGCTGCTCTATCGCTGACTTTGCCTGGTGGTCCTGAAATCTAAAAATGGTGAAAATACAAGCTGTGTCGCTTTTTATAAAAAATTGTGCAGCAATAGTACTATTCAAGAAAACAGAGTACATTTCACAGCACCAAATGTGGTCTACAGAGAGGTTATTTCCCGAGGGTTTTTTTTGTTTTCCTCCTTTGAAAACCTTGGCCATTATATAGACTGGACGTGTTACTAAGGCAAATTGCGATGGCACCAATGTACTTATACATTAGGGACATATGATTACAGTCCATGCCGGGTTGGGGGTGAGGGGGCGGTGGTGGCTTTATGGAGCCTTTGCTGGAGGAAAGGCAAAAGATGCTTTATTTTGCAGCGGGTGCTATAGGTGCCGAGGGTGACCGGCGTCTACGGCAGAGCAGAAGGCTGCGGCACCGGGGCTGGGGTTGAGTGCGTGGCCCCAGCACCACGTCATTTCTGTGTGCTCGGACAGAAGTTTGCACACTTCCATCTCAGGCATGCATTAAAACCTGTCTTTGCCAAGGATTTTTTTTTTTTTTTTTTTTTTTCATGGGATACAGGGGGTGGAAGATACAATGCCAATATTGGGTAAACAGGACAGGTGCTTTGGCTTTTAACTACTCTGCATTACTTGATGCGGGACCACTTCTTAATGGCAACTGTTACATCATTGCAAACGTTGACTAGAAGCCTAATTTGCATCATAAATATGTACAGATATAAATTAAATATTTATTGAAATATACAAATAAATAACTTAATTTGAAATAAAAAGCCTAAATGAACTTTTGCTTCAAATTTGTTTCTGCTAATATTTGTGGGAACTTGATACTGTTTAGTCCATAGTCATACAGCATAGAATGTGCCCTCCACTTATAGAGTTAGTAAGTAAGCAGATGACCTAAAATAATACAAAAAAATCCTGTTTTCAGTGAAAACCACACTGACACTTGCTTCCCTACTGTATCTGCATTCTTGCGGCACTTTGTACAAAGCACAGTCCCAAGAAGCAAAGAGCCTTTTCTCGTGTTGGGCCCCATTTCTACTGTGCTACGGTCAATGGGATCCCTGCTTGCACTGATTGCATTTGGGAACAGGACACAGCCCTGTGTCCTGGCAGCTATCAGGTCTTTCTGATAGCTCTGTGCCTTCAAATCCCACCAGCTCCCGCAGAAAGTTCTCTGGCATCCAGCTCAGCTGGGAATCTTGGTGTACCCCTCCGGAGTTACACACACCTATTCCTAAAGGTAAGAGACAAACTATAGGCTGGGCCATAAAAGGATGTGATCCTTGATAACTGCTGTCTTGCCAACTTCTGTGGTTTTAATTGCAAGTCTTAACTAATTATCAAGACTCCAGCCCTAACATCTGTGATTATCTCAAAATCTAAGTAGTAGTTTAATTTTTTTAATTAAAGTAATTTGCTAGTCCTCCCAGTTGAGGAGGAAAAAAATCTTGAGAATGTGATTGAAGGCTCTCCAAAGGCTTAAAAAAAACACAGAGAAAAAAATTAAAAGAACCCAACTCATGATATGTTTTTTTCCCCTCGCTCTCTTCTGACTTTTTAAAGCCAGTCTTGAGATTTTGAAGGACTTTAGTTGGCAATTTACTGCATGTAAGTTCTCAGGAGTGACATGGATGGAGACAAAGAAGAACAGATTTCTATAATTTTACAGAATAAAATGCAAGACACTGTTTCCTAGTAAACAGAAATGGACTCCTGTCTCAGAAAATCCCCAATTCTTTGTAAAATTGTTTATAAAAGAGTCTGGAAATTATCATCTTTTCAGTCCATCTTCCTCAAAAATAATAGCTGAGGTCTGAAAAGACGAAGGAAACTAAGTACAGCAGTGTTCTATAACTCAAGTTTAACAATACTATATTATAAAAAACAAAACAAGACTGACTGCATAAGCTATTCTGAGTTGCCATTATCTGTTGAAGATTAATTTCAATAATGTTTTCCTTTTCTTTTTCAAAAAGTATAGAAAAGAAGCAGTATCTAAAAACACCTGTTTGCCTTTTAAAAAAATCAGGAACAAGTCATAGTTCAACAACATGACCTTTGAAAACGACTGGTCCTTCAGAATAGCAATAAAGAGAATGTACTAAAATGCATTTTTTTCAAAGAATGGCAGCTTTTTTATCTCCCACCGACAAAAGCACCTGTCTAAAAAGTATCCAAAAAACGCTTCACAGCTGAGTTGTGTTCATCCCACAGTCTCACACCAGCGTAGAGGACAGCGGCACTGAAGAGCTCCTGCCTTCCCGGCCAAGCAAGCCACGCCATTTCTGTGAATACATTTCTTCGGTTTGCTTTTGCCACACGAACAGCTAACAGCAAAGCGACTGCTCATGAGCAAGACTTCGCTCAGCCACCTCTGTGGCAGACCTCGAAAGTCAGTTTTAACCTGTCGGAGTTACGATTTCACATCGGGCTTAATGCACCAGTCTTCAGTGGTGTTCAGGCCATCTGATGCAATACAATTGCTGGTCTATGCTGTTTCAGCAAAGTAAACTTTCAACTGCGACTTTATGCTCCTTTTTAATTACTGTGGTTGGTTTGGGTTTTTTGGTTTTCTTTTTCTCTACCAGTGAAGTTGGAAATAAAGATTTACAGCTAACAAAAAGGGGCACACATAGTTACACAGCAATACAGTAGAGGGAATACAGGCAAATTAGCGTCAAGCTACCATTAACTTAACAGAATTATAAAACCTCTTATGTTGTATCGCTTGATACCACCTTTCAGATGAGTCTTTTGCAGCCTATGTCTTGGTCCATAATAGGTAAGGCCTTTATGGAAAGTGAGTGCTTTTGCTATATTTATGTTCCATTTTTCATCTCCCATTCCTGGAAGGGGAAAAAAAAAAGATATGGAAAATGTTAGAGAAATCAGAATATTTCACTGATGTCATCAGATCTGCTAAGCCAAAGCCAGCTGAGGTCAGTAACAGTTTTTCCATTAACTTCACTGGATCCAGTCTTCTGCCCACAAATTAGTTAGGGAATGCTAACAAGTACGTCCTGATAGCGTCCGTGTGCAGCTTCCACCCCTCCGCAACTATATACGGCAACTTTTTTTTCTAGTGCAGTGCAAATAAGCCATGTTTGTTTTCTGCAAAGGGTACTTACAGAGCAAATTTGCACACCACGGTTGGTGTAAAGCACTCAGCTGGACCTGAATAAGGGAGAGGCTGATTTAGCATATAGGGCTTTCTAACTTACTTGCATGGGACAGTAGAAAACACTCAGTATCTCTCACAGCTGACACCAAGTGATTGCTTTACTACACTTCAATTTTTTATTATAAAGCTCATGGCAGACACATGTTTTCATGGCTAAAAAGGGCAACTTACTGAGGCAGAGAGACTTCCAGGCAGGGTAAAGAAAACCAAGTTCGTTTACATGCATTTGTTTCCCTTATATGTAATCGAAGTTGAACTATTGCTTGCAAGTTAAAGAAATCACTTTGCCTTTCTGTGCCTCTGTTTCCCCACCTGTTAGCTGAGGACAGTGACACCTACCATCCACAGCAAAGCACGTAATCTATAACACTCTCATCTATATGTCTCAGAGCAAGGTATTGCCATTTCTTCTGCCACGTAAGTGAAAACCATAAGATTGCTATAGCTAAACACCCAGTTAAATCAAAGTTGTTGGTATTCAGTGATACCTACACTATTTCCTAACAGTACATAGAAGCAGAAGAGCTGAAGAGGGATGGGCTCAGCTTAGGACATCCACACTGCACCTACTCCCTGAATCACATCCTTAACAGCAGTCAGGAACTAATGAAGATACGAAGGAGTTGGCCTCTTGCTGAAGTAATCCCCATGGAGCAACCGCCCAGCTGTTCCTGGCCAGGCTCTGGGGTCTACAGATTCCTCTCCCACCCATCTATTCTGCAGAGATACTCTGCAGGCAGCCTGCTGACTTGGCTCCCAACCTGAATTCCTGAATTTAACACTCATTCCACAACATTTAAGAGCTCTGACTGAAAACCGTTACTTATGCATGTAAATACCTGTTTCTGCTGCTGAAAGCAGTAATAGCATTAGTTTGGCTAAACAGCTGCATGACCATGACACCTCTTCAACCATTGTAAAGCAACAGTAAAGGTCACAGTTAGTGGCTGCTTTAGCAATGTAAGAAAAAAATCTTGGGTTTAAAGAAGGTAGACAATAATATATCTTTTTTTACATGCTGGTTTTTTTTCTTCCTTCATTTGAATGATACTTTTATTAAAATACAATATATTTTAAATATTCAGTTTTACACTTCAAATTATGGTAAACCTAAACTTAAAACACAGTATTGGTAAAAACTAGAATACTTTAAAAAGGCTATTAAATATATATTCCCTACGTGTATGCTACCAAAGCTCTAAAGGAAATCCTTGGCTAAGCAACTGGGAGGAGAATTTTTTTAAAGTGTTAAATAAGCCTTGAAAGCAGTAGCTTCTTTTGCAGGTGCAGAAGGAACTTTTTCTTTGTTTCCATGTCTCCAGCAGGTTCATGCCAATGAAAGAATGTTTAAGTCAACACTGACAGCCTGACTGGGAGCTGGGAAACTGGGAGAGCTCCTTTTCTTCTCCAGTCCCTGAACATAAGCAAAATGTAAGCTGCTGACATTCACCAGTTCACCAGTTTTGAAAACAAATCAGAAATAATCATTGCAGTTTCCTTGCTACACATAACAGTTTAGTTTTAGAAATTAATTTGAAATGTGAAATGTTTAAATAATTGTTTTTCTTGTGCAGCATGGATATTTGGACCATTTTACTTCTCTAGGAGTGCTAATGCAGAATACTGTTTTTCACATTTCAATACAGTCTCCATCTCCAGGCAGAGATTAACAAAATCGCAATTTGAATGCCTTCTGATTTCTTAAAAATATGTGTTATTACTTTCTAAAACAAATTAAAAGCATATGTTACAAACAGAAAAGTTAAAAAAATCCCAAACTATGCATGCATATGTGTGTATATGTATAGTGTACGTCCCAAACAGCCAATCCCCAAACTGCTGCTAGTTCTTAGATTTTAACACTAAATCCATCCTTTTGCTTCTTTCCCTACTTCCTTCTCAGCCAGTGCACCTGAGAGGAGAGAGATTTTGGTGGAGCAGCTTCCAAACCTGCTGCCTGAGGTGCCTTGCCTCCCCTCGGAGGCATTGCCATGCCACCCACCTCAACGGTGACGTGAGGGTGGCTGCAAACATGAGGCCGGCTGGTGACAGCCTCAGCATCCTTTGGGCAAGGAAAGAGCAAGAAGGGAGGCATTCAGTGCATTCGAATACATACTGGGGGGAGGAAAAAAATAAATCTTGACATTTTGAGCACTTCTGCAACTCCCTCGTAACGTTGGGAGATTTGCCAGCTGCTGAAGATGCAAGTGCAAGCACAGACGTGAAATCTGTTTCCCTCCCACACACTGCACTGACATCCATGCGTGGAGAGCCAAGTCAGTTCTGCTCCGGGATACTCACGTGTGACGCCCTTTCCTTAGCCACATCTATAAGGCCTGGGCTCACTCGTAACTGCAAAAGGCCAAAAGAATTGAGAGCCAAATTCCACCCCCGCACATGTACGGTTAACTCCCCCTGAAAGCGGGCTGTGCTGCAGATGCATACCTGATGGCAGACTTTGGCTGCAGCTCCTCGCGAATAGGCTGAGGACAGCTTGGGTTGCACTATCTAATTCAGCAAAATTTCACTAAATATTTAGTGCGTGAGGTTTTAGGAAAAAGCTGTTAAAGCTGAATTGGATACTTTGAGTTGTTTTTTCCCAGGATGAGAAATATGCTTAGTAGCTCCATATCCTATTTGATTAGCCTAATCTTATATCCAAGATTCCTCTACAAAAGAGCTTGACCAACCTATCGTGCCATCCAAAGCACAGCGATAGCAAACAACACAGCAGGGTTTTTCCTGTATGGTATATGCTAAGCATAAAAAATGTACTACAGCTGGAGGGTATTCTTTACACCAAAAATGTTTAGGTTTTTATAGTGCCCTGGTTTCTCCAGCTGTAAAGATTAAATGTCTGGCTTTAATGTGCCTGTCCAGTCCGTAGCACAAATCCACGCTCCCTTTTGTGAGAACTGTGCTCTGCTAGACCACATTCCCTGAGTAACGCTGTGCTAACAAGCAAATCTAAGACAAAGTGTATGGTTAGAGATGGTATCTTTATGAGACAAATTTGGGTATAATTGGAATACACAGATAAGCTTTAGAACACATGAATCCTTCTTCAGGTTTGAAACACGAGCAGCAAACTTCAAAGTTAAATAGAACTGAAACCCATTATGCTGAGTTTAATTATTCTTAGTTGAATTTAAATGAATCAGGTTAACTGGCAGAAAAATCATTTGACTTCCATGGAAAGGAGGGAGGAAATGGTGGCAGAAGGAGGGCAGGAAAGCTCTCACATGACGTATGGCAGGAGAAGTAATTCATGGCCTGGGCAAGGTAGAGAGGTTAAACGGGCTGTGGGGGGGGAGGAAATAGAGAGAGTAGGATGGGCCAGGAAACCAAATATTTTGTTGAGATGATGATTTTTCAGTATCTGCCACATTTAGGTGCCAGGCTCATGCTCAGTCACTGTAACTGTATATAATCAATGAAGACATGTAACAAGTTACTTAAAAAAATCCCTATATAGTATACCTCATATTGTTTTAAGAAAAGAAGTGGACTGCATGAAAGACAAATGTCTATGATTATTATTGTTTATAATTACAATTAGCAGTGAACTACTAAATCAACAAAAGCTTGGGCCAGTGCTATTACCGTCACCCTTGGTTACGTGCTGCCCACACACTTACTTACGTTGTTAGCAAATTTAGCCCAGAAGAATGATCATGCAAATTCCATTTAAACTAAAGTGCAAAAATTAGAAAACTGTAACAATACAAGAGGACCACAGACTTCGGCCTGGTACCTGCAAGACTAAATTAAATTAATTCAATTTCTACTGTAAGTGTACATTAAGAGTAGATACTTGCACAACACATTGTTATTATAATGTACAACTATTTTGTTCTTGCAAAGATCAGACCCCATCTTGCGTTGTTTCAGACCATTTACTATAACAGTTCTCTTTTAACCACTTCTCTGCTACACAGATCAGTGTAACTTTATGAATTTTAGATGGACTGTCTACACCACAGGCCACTTACCTTGCACATTAAATCTATAAAGCAACAGAGAAAAACACAGAACAAGAGTAGGGTCAAATCTGTCTCCCAAACTACTTACCAATTCTTCTGCAAAAGGTTCCCCCAAACCAGCAATGTTTATGTAGTAATACAAATAATTTATACATGGCATATTCTCTGCTTAAGGATAAATTTCACCTACAGAAGCAGCAGGAACCAATCTTTCCCTCTCTCCTTTTCTGTCTCCGTCTCTCCACAAGCAAATAAGATTTTTAAGAAAGTAAGAAAAAGGACAGAAAAAGAAAACTAGACATAAGTCTTCTCACCTTTGCTTTTCGAAGGACATGGCCTCGACATGGTGAACTATTTGACGAGGGAGGTCGCTTCAGAGCTGCTGCGCTGTTCACAGGTATTGAGCATTCAGTATCACTGGTATCACAGCTGGAGATTGGAGAGTTTTCCAAAGTTCGGTGCTTGAAAATTGGAGACTAATAAAGAGTGAAAAGCCTACATTGAGTTTCCTCCAAGTAGTCACATGGGCAATATTTTCTATCTAGACATAGAACTGCAGAATTTTTTTTAAAGAAACCATATTCCTAATAATGATGGATACATGAAAAAGAGGTTAGAACAAAAGAAAACAAAACAAAGTATGTGTTCTGTGATGAAAATTAAAGTTCATTTGCTGTGATTAAACAACATTGGGTTATCTGGAGGAACTGACACATCCTTCTCTGGTCCTTCTGATGTCTGCTTCTGACACCCATCTATAGCATAAGCCAGGACTGCCATGCTCCACCGTGAACATGTGAGATGCAGCCCCTGCAAAGGGTGACAGTGACTGATAGGGGACGGGCACAAGTAGGTCTCCATCACTGCACAATGACTTGGTGTATTTAAGTCTCCCTGGGATGGAGCAATGTCTCAGCTCATGCACTTTTACAATCACTGAGGACAAGGAGTTGTCAGCTTTTGCATATTACCCTAACACATACTGCCTGTGACTCCCATGTCTACCTGCTCCCTGTTGCTGTAGAAAGTACACCTGATACAGGTGAAGAGTGCAAATAACACAGAAAGGCATTTAGTTCTGCTCTTCTTTCCTGCACTTAATAAACCTTTTGAAAACTCTCAGTTCCCACTCGTTTTACTGGAGCTGAGAAGGCAGAGCACTCGCAGCCCGTGGTACTGGGATTTGCGTGTTTAATGACGTTGCATACCTGTGGGCTTGATGTTCCTGACTTGGGCTCGATAGCCAAGCCCAGTGTGATGCCACCAGCCAAGGCTTTCTTAAGGCTCTCCTTCACCTCGGTCAGTTCTAGCTCCAGGTTTACACGCTCAGCCTCCTTCTGCTTACACTCCTCTTCCAACTTCTTTAACTTGTCTTCAAGAATCACTTGGGTCTTCCTGCCTGTCATCAGGATAATAACAGCAATGTTATTATTTCAATGAGAAGCTTAAATTGACACTTACAGAAATTATTTTTAAAAAACCAAGGAACAAGGTGTCTAAAGATCAGTGACATCAACGTACATTGCAAAAACCACTTTTTTCATGTAAAAAAATTTAGCAACAGATATCAACTGCTTTCTTTCAGGTGCCTTCCCTAGGTTTCTACTGTAGTTTCAAAATAGTATTTGTTTTGTTATTTTCCATGTCATGAAAACATAATCAGCCAGTCACAATAAAATTATTCCTATTCTGCTTGTCTGAAGTCCCCATCAGTATCACTTCATAGGTGTGTGTTTATGTATATATACACACACACATACATATAAAATGAGTATATACACCTATACATACATATTTTATATCTACATAGAAAGCAAATATAGACATTGCAGGGTATTGTTTAACATCAAAACCAAACCTCATGTAGTGGCATGTCTTCAGCACAGAATACAAAGCTATTTGGATAATGAAGCCTACCCAGGGTGGAATTCAGCACAAAAAAGCACCTCATACCAGCATTGACTTCAATAGCAGCACGTAGATCTTTTCTTTCTTTTCGAAGCTGGGCCAGCCTATTCCGGAGTGCTTCTTTCCTCTTTAGCAGCTCCTCCTCTTTGCTTTGTAACCTCTTTGCATCTGCCTCCACACGATTCTTGCCGTATTTGTACTGCTCCGCATCTGTGTGTATTGGATTGTAGTTATTTATGGTTAAAATTGACCGTAAAACTCTAAACTGATCCCTGAGACTGAACATCACACGAAGCATGTCATGGTTTGAGAAACTGGTTTGCCATCCCTCCTCCACTGGCTTTTTCTCAAGGGCCATGATTCCCGCTGAGTTCTGCAGCACAGCTACAGAAATGATATGGGATAGATAGTTTGTTCTCTACATATATAAGGGGAAGATGAGAAATACCAGTTACCTTACGGTACATCTGTTTTGAAAAATGGCCTTGCCTTTGTATGTCGTTCAGAGGACAGAAAGGCGGCTCCTCTTTAGCTCTGAACACTTCATTTTTAATTGGAAGGGGTCAGAGGAAAAATCTACCTGTTTGCCCTTTTGCTTGGCTTCCATTCCTACTTCAAGTGCTTAAAGCACACGTCTTTTCTCCCATAACATAAGAGAATACAAAGATGTTCTCACTTTTCTGATACTTGAGAGCTTTCATTTTCTTTTCTTAATTTCCCATACAAATGCTGTCATTTCATGGCTCACAGGTATCTGTGGTCTAATTTATATCACAGCCCCCTCTATGCCTCTGCTCCAGTTGCAGACTCAAAGAAAATAGGTCAGCTCACAGATCACTTTGTCTGCATATCTAAAGGCAAACTCAAGGACACTAAAATTCCTGACAAATAGTTGTCAAACCAGTTTTAGTTGGTTTTTAGTAACCAAGATGCCTTTACTCCCACAACTATCTATTCCAGCACCAATTGACCTGCACGGCTAGAAAGATACATACTTTTTTCCAAAAGTCTAACCCAAATTTCTCTTGTTGCCATTAAATCCATGACTTCTTCAAAATTTATTATGGGATTAAAAAACCACATTCATTCCTTCTCTAGAAGAAGCCATGCTTTTGACTCCATATTTAAAAAGTATGATTATAGCTCTTTTTTGTCTTTTCTTCTTTACACAAAGCAACCCCTCTTAGGGATTTTCTAGGGGCAACCCACCTGCCCAGAAGAACCCTCTTTCTGAATGTGCCAGTCACCAACTGAAATCTCCTCTCTCTGAGGAAGGTTTTGAGACATGTGGTTGTCTTCATTATTTTGTTATACCTTTTTCTTTTTCATTAGTGGTCAAAGTAAGTCCACTTTTGAGCAACATAATGTTCTCATGTCTTTCCCAGTTTCTCATCCTCCTCTTCCAACAGGAATACAGAATTGCTCTCTGCCCCAAATGAAGATTCATTACCCCCTTTTTTCCCCCCCTGCTGCCCTCATGACTTTGCAGCCATGGGTCCACATTTCATATTTATCATTCTCCATGACAATGGAGAATTTATCTTATGGCATGGCTGGAGTACTAATGAGTCACCAATGCACACAATATCTCCTATTCAAAGTCTTGGTGGGCATCTCCTGCTCAGCCTCTCAGCCACAGAAGAATCACAGTGGTTCTTTATCTTGTTTGCTAAGACGACAGCTATTTTGGGTATCCTCATGACTCCACTCACAAGTGAGGCAGCAGCGAGGAGAGATACTTACTGGATGCCGTGCGCTTCACACATGACACCGATTCAGATTTCTTCGGCTGGCTATTTAAAGTTCTCCCCTTTCCGGTGATCCCATTAGCAGTCGCAGGAGGCTTCTTGCCTTTAAACTGTTTGAAAACAAAAGTACAAATGGGCTCCAGCTATTCCTGTGCCACTGACATTACAGTCACCTTTTCATCAAGGGCAAAGCTTGACAAAAAGCCGCCTGCTCGGAGAGCCTTAATAGAACGCATTGATTGAGCTGGAGACGGCGCTTCCTCCAGAGATGCCGTTTCTGAGAGCTGCCTGCTCAGCGGGAGCCACACCAGCAATCACAGGATAACGAGGGGATGAACTAACTCCCCTTCTCTGCTGGCATCATGGTCTCCAAGTTATTTAATACTCTGGCATTTAGTGTATTGGGAGTAGCCACGGAAAGGCAGAAAAGTTGAATCCTTGAATAATTTTATACAGTAAAGATTCTTGAAACACAGGTTTGTCAGGGTTAATTTCATACAGAAAAACCCAACGGGGCTTGCCACACAAAAATTCAACACTGTTTCTTATTTACTGTATGACCTTGCCATCCTTGTGGTGCGTGGATTTATATTTTTTTAAAACAATAGAATTATTTCACATTTTTTAATGTTAGGAGTTAACATATCAATTTCCTCTTACAAAACCTCTAGCTACTAATTAAAAGTTTTTCTTACTTAAAAAACCCCTCTCATAATGGCCAGACAAGCTCACAAGATTACCAGCAACAGCACAGTTCATGTCCAAGAGGTTTCCATTTAAAGGGCTCCCCTGCAATGAACTGAACCCTGGGAAGAGCAACACTGTTCTGACTAATTGTAGTTTTTTTATGGGGGGGGGGGGTGCCTTAGCCGAGCACAGGGCATACGTGTGCCACGCTTTCTTCACGTGCTTCCAAAAGCTTGTGAGGACCAAACTGAGAGTGCAAGGAGAAGCCTGCTGCTGCAGCCGGGCATCGGGCGAACTTACTGCTCGGGTCCACCTCCGATTCTGCAACTTCACTGAATTCTAACATTCCAAAATGAGGTTTTTGTAAGGGTTAAGTGAGTCAACAAGCAATAGGACAGGTACCCTATACAAGGGAAACACTTATCTAACTGTTCCATGTCAGATTAGACTGAAAACCACCCATCTCTGGGATGGATTCGCAGGCTTATGCCAATGACCAGCTTTCAGAGACTGGCTACGGGCTCTGGAGATGGTCCCCGGCGTGGCTGTGAGCAAGGCTTGCTCTTCCCCGCTGCTGGGGTCTGCCTGTCTGCCACTGAGGCTGGGTACACGGGATTCCATCTGCTCTGTGGCTTCGCACTTCAGCTGAGGTCCAGAAGCCTGAGGCCACCCTCAGAAAGCAGCATAGACATAGGCTTAGGTTTTTTTCAGGGGAAGAAAAGAACAGGCAGTAATTTAAATATGGTATAGACACACTATATACAACATCATTTAGTATATATATAATATAATATATGTTATGATATACATGTATATTCACAATATATATAACCATAGTATATACAATATACAGATTAGTAAAATTCTAGAGAGGCAAATTTGCTGTCACAGCCAGATCATATTTCACTTTTTTTTTTTTTTAAAGTCATCACTGCCTAAGGAGACAGAAGGCGGCTAGATATGCATTCAGGTTAAGTTTGGAAGGTCACATCTATTTTTTTTTATTACTATCCACAATCTGTAAATCATCAAGAACTTGTGGGGAAAGCCTTTCACAGGTGCCAACACTTCACAGCAGAATTTACAACCCAGCAAACCTGTTTCATTCGCAGTGGCCTCATGACTAAAGCCCAAGCACTTCAGCGCTAACACTAAGGGACTGAAATAGCCCAAGGCCCTTAAGATAACAACCAGATAAACAGAACAGCCAAAAAAATAAAAAGCTTTGTTAAATAGTACAGTACCTGGGAGCCAGATCCCCTCCCCACAGCAGAGGTATTAGTGACAGACTGAGCAGAAGACAGATTGGATGAGACAGGGTATTTGTAATGGTTAGAGGAGGGTTTGTCAGTAGATAACCTATTGGGTTTTCTGTCAGCTGGTGGATAGCGCGCAAAGATTTTTGGAGACGGCAAGTTATCGTACAGGCCTGCGTTATCATAAAGCATTTCTTCTCCAATGTTCCTGCTACGAGAAGAAGGAAAGCCATCTTCTGGTTCCCACTGCAACACATACACTTTGGCAGTTAGTAAACAATACACCATGCAGAACCTCCTAAGTGAAATTAAAACATTAGTAATTGTTTTGACTGTAGCAAGCCCTCGGCGTTTAGCATGTTCTTATTGCTTACACTTGAGACAAACTGTTTAGAAAGGCAGGGTGGACACAGTGTGGAAAAGAAGCACTGCATTATATGGCTTATGGCCTCAGTCCTGTGCATTTTCCATAGCATGAGCAAACCGGTACTATCCTATCACCCTTGCTGTTTCATAGACCGCACCTTCAGTTGTTAGCTCTAGCACTGAGGGGGCACAAACAGGCTGTGTTAACAGGGGGATGGATATTCACAGGCTATGCAGATGAATCTCTGGGATTACATCTGGTACATGAGTTGTTAAAAGCAATATGGCCTAACAGTTAGCAGAAGCCATGAGGGTTTTTTCTTTTTTTTTTTTTTCTTTCTTCAGGCTATATGTCTTTCCAGTGAATACCAACTGCTGGTATGCTAGCATTACATTTTATTTGTTGGAGAACTATTATTCTGAGCTAACCAGCTAAAATAGCTACAGGCCATTCCTTTTTTTCTTTTTTTTTTTTTTTCAGAAAAATGGAAAGCTCAACAACAATACTCCAGTGATTCATTCAATTAATCTTAAAAGAAACCAACTCATTGCCAAATATCCTTCCTTAATCCATCCTGGCTGTGGCAGTACACTACTCATACAAAGGCACAAGCACATCCAAGAACTACACATAGAGACTACTCACCACATATGTGGTCGCGTGGTGCTCCCAGGAGGGGCTTTCTGCCCTCTTTCTGACATTACTAAGACATGATGGAGGACTGAATTTGCAGTCCACTTCACACTTCAAAACTCTGAATTTCTCTTGCGTTTGGCCTTAATGGGGGCCTTTACGAAGCAGCCCAAATTAAGAGCTGACACGGGCTGTAGCTCCCCTGTAAATCTTCTGGAGGACCACATATTGCTATGGGTTAACATCCACTATGTGTTAAAACCTATTACACATCTGCCTACGGTCAGCTCTGCAATTTATGAAGGTAGAAGTGACCACTGTGGTTCTCCTTTGGGATGAGCAGTACCTGCTGTCATGAGGAATGCAGCACCGTGGACTGAGAAGTGTTTGGGGTTTGTTTTTTTTTTCAACAGACACCACAAAGTGGTGTAACTGAGTCCTCAGTTTTGCCAGGCCTGGTGTGATCTAAAAAATACCCCCTCAAGTGAGTATTATATTCAAGGACTTGGCAACAAATCGTCAACAGGCAACTGCTTTCTAAATGCACGTTGGCTCACAGGCAGGTTAATGTAAACAGTATGTCCCACACCCCTAATACTCTGAAGGTGTGAGAGAAGTTTGCAACCCCCAATCAAAAAAAGAGAGTTCATTTTGAAACTGCCCAGTGGGACTTTTTAGGTAATATAATTTTCAGATGTCCATGCATTCAACACATGCAAACCATTTGTTCGGTGCAAATTCAATTCTTACCGATCCATTTATGCAGGGAACATCATCGTAATGAAGTGCCATTCCACTCGGACAGGCGTAGCCATTGGCAGTGCTTCCCCGATACGGATTTGTAGATATAACTCGCCTGTTCATGAAACTGAATAAAGCAAAATAAAAATAATAAAAACCAGCGCTTGAACCTAAGTCTAAATGATGATTCAGTGGTATGTTCCTTGTATCTGATTATGTAGCCTGGAAGCATATAGCTTCTCACTTTCTGCAGGACAGTTTTTCTTCTTTTGCTACTCACGTGTTGCTGCTAGCAGCCAATATTACAACACGTGTTCCTGTATTCCATTCTCACACTGGGGATAGGTCCCTGTGAAACCCAGGAGGGCAACAGCTGTAACTGCTCAGTGGCATGTTTACATGGGAACCTGCTGATCTATGTTATAAACCAGCTTGCCAGTGTCCCATAAAAGTTCCCTTGTTGTCTGCATTGGGAAGAAGCAGGTGTTTCTGGGTGCATGCATGCTCAGGGGGTATGCAGACTTAGGAACTGGGAGAAACAAGAATCAAATCCAGCAAAAACTGA
This sequence comes from Buteo buteo, assembly GCF_964188355.1. Lineage (NCBI taxonomy): Eukaryota > Metazoa > Chordata > Aves > Accipitriformes > Accipitridae > Buteo > Buteo buteo. The sequence continues at coordinate 12,388,979 of NC_134171.1, read as the reverse complement.
AAAAAAAAAAGTGGAACTTTGCTGAAATCTAAGTTAACTTATCTATCAAAATTTGGTGAATAATTACTTCCTCGAAATCTGGGAATTTTTTTTTCCATATCAGAACTTTCAGCTGGGTAAAGTGTGCACAGTGGCACTATGCTTCCTAACTCTGTCTGGGTAATGGTGGATGCAAATACTCTACATGCTCATTCTTGCTCTGTGTCACATGATGGATCCAAGTCCTCTGGCAACTTCAAAAGGGGTGTGTGTATATATATATATATGTATATATATTATTTCTGCCCCCCCACTCTCCAAAATCAACATTGTAACCTGTTTTTCTGGAGAACTGCAGAACACGTGCAAGATATCATAGCCTACAACAGGCTTGCAAAGATCTAACAATGCAGAAAGTGGCAGAATCATGCCCAAGTGCAAGTTTTCCTTCGCAGCAACTGCTGAAATTGAATGAGGTATAGAGTGAGATCCCAAATAATTCCTATAGCTTCAGGTGTATGTGAATAGGAAAACAAAGCTTTCCATCCCAAACAATGGAACTATTCAGACTCTGTGCTGACATTCATAAAATATGATAAAGCCCTACTAAAGCAGAGAGGGTCTTCTGTAGCCCTGGCCGGAGCTCAAGAATGCTGTGGTTTCAACAGTTGCTTTCTTTTGGCTTTGGAATAACATGGAGTCCATTGAATTTCTCGTTCAGAGGGAGACAGACCTCATCCAAGTGTGGCTCACCTGAGCCGCGGGAGACATGGGCTCACAGGAGAGACGAACCTGCCCAGTTTGGTGTGAACCTTTCAGGGCAGCGCAGGGGTGGAATAATCATTAGACAGAAGCTTTTCTTACTTCAAACAAACAAACAACAAAAAGCCCAAGATAAATCCCATGATAAAAATGTTTTTAACTTTATCGTATCTCATACTTTATTAGCCATTATTAAAGGACTGCATTTGTTTACTGTTCCTCTTAATGAAGAGCATTACTCAAGTGTTTCTGGTTAGTCTGAAGGACTGCATTTGGAGTCGTTCTTGTATTTCTTTCTATTTAAGTAGCTCCAATGAGAGTGATGCATAACAACCATGTCTGAAAACTAGGATATTCATCAGTGACAACTGATGCACCTGTAGTAGCTATTTCCACCACCAAAGGAAGCTAAGATTTATCTAAGCGTCTGTAAACACTTCATAAGCATTATTTCACTAAGCCTTATAAATCCTGTTTACAGATGCATCCATGTAAGTTAACTGTATTCTGAAACTGCTAGATGAGGAAGGAAATGGAGAAAACCTGCTTGGAAGCATTTTTTCTTCAGCCTTTCCTAGATGGCTAATGAGTTAGATGAAGAAAATCGATTGGACTATTAATGAAGAGCCAATCGTTCTGCAAAGCATCAGCCTCAGGAAACAAATAACCAATAATCCTGAAGGGACTGTGCGAGTATCAAAGCTTTAATGGTAACTGCAGTTAATTTGGAACACTGATATTCATTCTAGAAAGGGCAACAATAGTACTTTATTAACACATAAGTATGACTGTAATTTCTCCTCATTTTCTAGGAGTAGCTGAAAATCAGCAGACAACTACTCGAGTTGCTTATCAACAAGCTCTTACAGTCTTTCAAAGACACCCAATGAATTTTAACTAATTCTTAATAGGGGAATTCTGCTATTTTGCAAGTTGTTTGACATTCCTTTCTAACATGTGGTCTAGTTGCATATGTTTTTTCACTTGGCTCCAATTAATATCACATTTGTTCAGAAAAGGAAAGCCATGCAGTATTCAGAGGGAAAAGGTTTTCATTCTATTTCTTTCTTAAATGTGGTTATTGCTAGATGCTGACTGAAGCAAAAATACATGTCAACACAGGATAAATTTCTGAGCCCTATTAACTTCAAAACAAATATTAACATAAGTCTGTAAGCTAAGTGCATTTTGATTCTATCAAAATTATAAGGTTTTCACAAAACTGGGCTTGTGGTAACACTGACTCACTTTGATTTCTATGAGAAGTCATTCAAACCAGATCCTGAATGAAGCTGCACATTTTCCCTTGTTGAAGCTCTCTTAACACCTCGCTAATGGCAGGAGAATCTTCTTTTGGAAAACTCTGAAGCTTTTGCCTTTTTTTTTTTTTTTTTTTTTGCATTTTCAGTCTGTTTAAAGTTATGATGGGCAGATGGGGTGTGATTCTCTAATGTATTAAGTCACACAAATTCCAAATTTGTGTAGGGAGTCTCATTTTGCAGCAAGATGAGATATGACGCCTTTGCCAGCTGTCTTCTGAGGCCACCCACTTTCTGACCACAGGAAACCACGGGGAACGTCTGCAGCAGGGCAGACCCAACTGTCCCAACTGTTCCTTCACTCCCGTTTCTAAACCACCTCATCTGCTCAAGGAAAAATGACAGTCTTTTCCCACCAAAGACTGTTTTAATGCCTAAACTGATCTGAACATGTAAATCACTATATATGCTAAGTATGCATTACTTTTCTTAGCACAGGATCAGTAATGGGGAATTCACTGTAGTGATTTGCAATTTAAACAGAGTTTCTGTGCGGCGCCCTAGACACCTTCCCAATTTCCACCTCCTAAATTAAAACCCAGAAATTAATTGGACTGGTGTGAGCTTGGTGAAGTTTTTAATTAATCATAAAGAACCTGAGAAGGAAACACTGAGAATGTGACTATCCAAGACTTAAACTTGCTATACATTCTTAGTGTACAGCATTATCAGCCAATATATGCTGTACATATTGGCGAGATGGACAGCAAATACAGCCAATAGATAAACGTGAACTACAGAGCTGCATATTTCAGCATATTTGTCCTTTTCCAGGGATAGTTCTAAGTCTTCAGGCAAAATAAAAGATTAAAATACAGCATTTATATGGAGACTTGCTGAAAAAGTGAGTAAAGATTTGAGTAAAGTTGGATAGTGTCTGCATCTTTTACAGAACTTAGCAGGATGCCAACATGATAATCATAAACACATCTAACATGCTGCTAGGCTGAAGCACTTCAGGAGTTCAGTATCTGGCAAAGGGGGAGGTGGATTTTGATAAGCTGTCTTGGCACCAGAGTTAACATATGGATATAAATTCTCAGAGTACTGGAAACACCGGGTAGCTGAACGCCTCTCACCAGAAGGTCTGTTTTGCAGCCTGGATGACACTTGCCGTCATTTCCACGTCAATGTAGTCATAGTGCAGAGCTCCGGGGTCTGTTGAAGACCCTGTTTCTGCCAGCAAAATTCCTATCCATCTGCCCATGTCTTCGGAGGAGGATGCCTGCGAGGAGAGGGCAAGAACATAGGTCAGGTCTTTACTCTGCCACTGAGCTGAGCATTAGTGCAAAATGGTGCATTCTTCTTGACTGACAAATTGCTACCACATTGTATGAGAGGCTCTGGTTTCTCTCTGCCGAACTCCTAAAAACCCCAGGATTTCTTATTAAATCCGCTTTACTAGAAGGAGTGCATTGTAAGTAAGCTATGTGCTCATCAGTTATGATGTAATACAAAGTGGGCAATCTCCAAAAAAGAAGAAAAAATAATCATTTAAGGCTAGTGGATTTAGATTCAAGTCATGCTTATTTTAGACTTCAGAAAATTGAAAGCTATAACAGAATTATTTCCCTATGCTAGGCTGGGGGATTTTAGTTAGCATGACTCCTGAGAAGAAAATGTTAGTGCTAAGTAGAAATGAGGTGGCGGGAGGGAAATGAAATAGTAGAATAAATTTTAATGTTGTATTTTGAAAATTTTCTCTACATTTGTGCAGATGATGGCATTCATTTTCCTCATGGCACAAGTACAAACATGAATACTATTAAAATAATTATAAATTTTTCATATTTTGCTTCAAGTCACCAATTGCAAAGTTAAACAGTAGCAAAATAAATAATGGAAAAAAAAGGGGTGGGGAAGGAAACTGTGCAGTTTCTAAATGTCTTGTTCTTTTTAAATATTTCATTGCCTTTCACAGTTCCTTGAGCTGCTTTCTAGTTTTTCAGCTTCTCTGAACTGCTCACATATACCAGGCCTGGTTGCAAGGACAGGAGACTAACGTGACCTGCAGTCGGAAACCCACAGTGGTCAAAGTGCCCGTCCTGCCACTGAAAGCAACAGGTTGCCTCCTCCTATACCTTCAATATACTTGGTTTTAAGCGTCTTCTCATTTCAGCTTCCAAAATACGATGAATAAAGCCCCTCAAAAAATTCTGACCCACCTAGCACTGATGAAGGTACGACCTCCGTAGCGTGAGCAGTGTGCCAGCATGTACATGTGTGGTGTGTCAAGAGGCTCACCAGGCTGCTGGCACGTGGTATTTTCTTACTGCAGAATTACCTTAATATTGGCGCAGACTGAGCAAAAGGAGTTCACATAAGTAGCAGACAAATGAGAGTTAAGAGCTCTAGAGTTCCCATCAACAGTGATCCATTCTTTAATTATTACTAAGTTATTTACCCAAAGTAATTATCTCCCTGATGTAAAAGTGTGCCTAGAGAAGGAGCAGGGATATTTTAGTAGCAGGTCAAGGGAAGGTCAATGTAGAGAAAAGCATCTTACTGAGAAGATTTCTGAACTGCATTAAATCTCAGTTCTCTCTTTGCCTACAACACTTAATATTTCTTTTCTCCTTCCAGTATTTATTATCCAGCTCTGCAATAATATTATTCCAAAGATTTTTTTTTTGAATGGCCAGGTTGTATGAAAGTGCTTCTCTAATTTAGCTTGTGGGTGTTCCTACAAGTCATAACCATTAGCAACCACCGCACCTCGAGCACAGCGACCTCCTGCCCGTTTCGGAGCAGGCGGAAGGTCAGGGGATGCTTCGAATCCAGTCCCAGGATGACTTCGCAGCCACGAAGAGGGATAGAAACAATATGCGTCTTCAGATCTGTCCTGTCCTTGTGGAAAATGAGTTTATTATCTTTCACTCTGCACCAGCGCTCACGCCAACGGTTATTTGAGAGCACGTTGAGATATCCTGCAATAAAATGAAACATGAGATATCTTACTCCTGACTTTTTTTGAGAAGGAAAAAAAAAGAAGAAACTTACTTTTCAATGTAATGCTAACACTTAAACAACTTATTCCTCTTACAATAGAAAGTCCAGATGGATTTTAGGAAGACAAGTAAATGACCCTGCCCCACTTCTTTTAATGAAAACTTTCACTGTGCCAATAACCTAGAAAAAAGCATATAAAGATGTGATCCTGCTCATGTGCAAATGGCTGTTCTGTGTTAGTCACTGCAGCAGCTGGATAAGCAGAAGCACACAGATCCCCAAGACTTTAGTAAGAATGGGAGAGGGACAGTAATAAAAAGGTATGTACACAGCTGATGTGCTCACACAAAAGACCCACCTTCTCCATGCATAATGGCTTTGATAAATGTGGCTGACCAAAATTTTCTGGGAAAATCACAGCTCATATTATATAATTAGGCGATGAGCTACCTTCTGTAACATCCAAAATCAGTGCTTTAAAGACCTACTAAAGACTGATGTTATATGTTCTGATTTCATTTAGAAAGAAGTGCATGTTTGGTTTGCAACACTTTTAAAGCAGAATTTAAAAGATTGCTACTGATGCCAATAAAAATAAAATCAATATTGGTTTAAAATTCAAGAAGTAAATGTATATGAAATTTAGCTAAACTTTAAGACAAAAGTTTAAACAAAGGTATTTTTTTTTTTCCCAGGGATAATACAGTACTCTTGCAACAAATCAAAATTTCATTAACAAATTGCCTTTTTAAAAAAATACACTTTTCTTATCATGTTCTATATCGGGTACAGTGTCTAGGAACATAATATCATTAAATGGGCAGTATTTTGTGTTTTTCCTTCTCTGTCCCATTGCACAATTATGCCAAACTCAAACCTTAAAATCAAGCCAATGCCCAATTTCTTCTGCCTTATTTAGTTTGGGAATGGAAAAAAAAAATGTATCTTTTGCTTCTACATTATGAACAGTACATGAATTCAGCATGTTGCTGCTTCCAAACAGGCTATGAGGAGGGAAACAAATGGTATCTTGCACAGGCCAGAATTTATGTAAAAAAATTGTCTTCTATCTCAGGTCTGATTTTCATTTAATCCTGTTGGATAGCTATCTCTTTGGTTTTCATTAAAACTATGACTTATCATTAATTTTTCTGGATTTCCCTTCCAAAATTATGGTTCCAATGTCAAAGCTTGGTCCAACAGGATATAGCACATCAGAATAGCTCACATCTTGGAAGGTGCCATAAAAAAAGGAGGATGTGCACAATCCTCTGATTTTGGCTCCTTGTGATGATCACACTCTCCAGCTCTTCTCCCTCCTCCTGTAACAAAACCCCGTATAGCCGTGCCTTATACTATAATCCCTAGAAATGGAAAATCCCTTCACATGCAAGCCAGCTGGCTTGTTTTGGAGTGAGAGTCCTTTTTTTCAGACAGTACTTGTTTTTCCCCTCTGCTCCCGATGCACCTCTCCGAAAAGCTCTTCCAAACCAGCCTCCTTCAGTTGAACTAAGCAGGATCCCATGCTTTTCCTCCCACATATCCCTACTTAAACCTTCAACAGTTGACATGACCAAAATGTCTTGAGTGTGGTCCCAGCTGGGGCATTAGCACTTCAGCTTAGCCCAGGTGGTCGAAGACCAGCGATGCTGTAGGGAAGAGCTTTGCCGTGACTCCAAGTGCAGGTGGGTTTTAGTTTCCACTCTAGCTGGGTGTCCCCTGCAGCCCCACTGGGCTTTCCCCTTGTTCATGGGAGGCAGAGCCTTCTCAAGTGTAAAAGCCTTCAACTATGGAGCAGCCTCCCAGAGGGCATTGAACTGAGCCAAATTTCTGGTGGTGAGAAACTTCTGCAAAGACTTCCTGAAATGACCAAAGCCTAGACACTTACATATTTTCCTATAAAATCTGCAAGTGGCGTTGAGTAGAGCCAAATGCAGCAATAGTAATGACTATATTTATGTCCATATCCGAAATAATGACAGAAATAATAGGAATTAGATTGTACAGCTGTGGTTAACGTCTCACATAATACAGAATAACCAATGGAGTATGAGACCCCGGAAGTTTGAGCTTTTATGGAAGCCAGATGCTTTGGACATTGCATCTGGCCAGACACAGCTTTTTTCCAGCTGCTCTTTTGGTTGATAAATCACATCTGTACTTAGCTGATATATAGATATATATACACACACTTATTTAATCGAAGATTGCTTATGTGAATGATTCCCAAAGTGTGGCTGGAGAGCCACCTGTGATCTATGAAGTTCTCGCTGGTGGTCCATGGCTCTGCTTCTTTCGCATTGGGCAAGCATCTACCGCGCTTCACGCACCGACGAGTTCTGCCAACTGCTGCCTAATCACAGATTTCTGGGTTTCCCAAGGCATTCCTAGTCAATTTAAGGGGAAAAGGCAAATCCGAATTCAGAATCCGGCGCGACTGCTTCACAGCTTTCTTTCTATGGAATTTCTTTTTTTTATTTTTGGAAGGGATTGGGAGAAGGGTGGATTCAACCTTATTCACATATGGAAGTGTTACTTAATACTGGAGCACCAAAAGGCAAACAGGAGAATGTAAATACATTGCATTGTTTGAAAATACCAGAGCTGTGAGGACATCAGCTAAGTGCATTGCACAAAGTCCTAAATTGTGAGCAAACAGTAACAGCTAAGATCCAAAAGTTAAGCATTTTCTGCATGCTTTTTTCTATATATCCTTTGTGCTGCCAAGCACTACAGATGTCATATGGAGTGATCAACACCAGGAAAAAATAGCTTACTACAAATTTGTTACTTCATTCAAGGTTTGCCCAATATGTACCACTTTAGGAACCCACAATTAAACTCAAATCACTTTGGCTGAGGCCAGTCTACTGCTGTCTTGATTGCTATCCCACAAAACCTCACCATGATCCATCATAAAAGACTTGATCCCTTCCCAAGTACCTTCTTCTAATTCCTAGCCTAAATTTATTTCATAGTTCAGCCTATACTCCTTTTATATTAATTTTTTTGAAAACAGCTCTTGTTTCTTTCTGCTTTTTTCCCACATTTCTCTTCGCCCTCACCTTTGCAAAGAGCAATGATATTCCTTCTGAGCCTGTGCTACCATTTCATTTAAAAAGTCAAGTTCTTTTAGTCTCTTTCCAAATGATGAGCTCCTGATTACTCCTCTTTCAGTCTGAGTGCATCCTTCTGATGTTGGAGGAAGAATTCCAGCAGTAAAAGCGATTTTAGAGGAATTTCTAGGCTAGAATTTTATAAAGTTTTAGTTGCAATGTGCATGTAAGACTCAAGGAGAAAAATCACTTACCACACGTTGGAACATCTTCTTCAGCTGATGAGGTCTGTTCATCTGTTGATGGCTTTTTCTTTCCTAAACCAATGATCTTCGTTATTTTTTTCCCTGTTACTTTAGTCACGGTGCCCTTGGCTTCTGATTTTGAACTTTTTTTCCTCTTCACTATTAAGACAGCAAAAGTGTGTATTTTAGTGTGTTTGAATTAACCAATGAATAGAGAGAACCTGAATAAAAATAGTAGTTCAGACAAACAATCCTATGCAAGATGAACATTTGTACAAAAGTTGCAGACTGCAATGAGATAAACATTATATGCCCTCTCTAATGCAGATACCTATAAATAACCTCTGTGCTATAAAAATCATGGCATTCAGAAGGATAAGAAAAACAAAAATCAAGCTTCTAATTTAATTTAATCTAATCAAGCTGGAAGTCTCTTTGCACAGCAGTCATCATCTAATTTATCAGTATGACTAGGTACCTGTGTATAAATTTAGCTCATATACACAAGAATAAAAATCCAGTCAGATGATCCTTCGTTGTTCCTAAACATTTACCTCAAAATACTTCAACAATTAAGTACACAACAAAAATAGAATATGATTGCCTAGCAAAATACACCTGCCACGTACAATTTGGTTAAGGTATCTTATCACAATGGACCTTTTAGAAAGACAAGGCTTATAAATTAACTGCTAACAATGAAATTAGTGGGAGCAGTATAAGCATTCAGTGGTTAGGAGTTGGTACTTTTTGTGATCATGAGGGCGTGGAAAGGAAAAGCTCTGCTGAAAAGAGGTATTTTGCTAACATCCAGTCTATGCCTCCATTAACTTAATATGACACTAGTAATATTACGGCTCTGTGCACTGAGACATGTTGAGCTGCTGAATGTAATATGACAAGGACTATGGATGTAATTTTTAAAAGTGCCTACCTGACTAAAATCCTAACGAATTAAAAAAAACTTTCTAAGATTAAACAGGATCAGAAAAAAAGACCTTTTATTTGCAAAACAGAACAACTGAAATAAACTTTCAGAAATTGCATTCAGTGGCCTAATTTGAATTCCATCAATAGAGCAGAAGTCTCTCTGCTAACTGACAGGGCAGGAAAAATATCTATCGACTTGCGCTGATACATGATTTTGATGAAAAATACATTTAGGACAGTTACTGATTGAGCTGCTGTAACTTTATCCCCAACATATCAATTCCCTTTGCAACAGGGAACATTTAGTGGTTATGGACTTGTGTAAACTGAGGAAAAAAAGGACAAAATGTTCATACGAGCAATTACTATATGAATTGATGAACTGGGAAGACAAATGCACGGAAAACAAAGAATCAGTTAGGGACTCACAGTGGGATAATTTATCATATTTAGCTTCATTGTTGGGAATCATGGAACATTATTTAGAAATTGTATCTGTAGCCAAGAATATACAAATCTGTCACCTGCTGCATGAGGTGCTGAGGGGGAAGAGCAGCTTTTCAGGTGCGGGTAGCTGTTCACCCGCAAACTCCAATACAGCGACATGCATGTGCAAGCAAATGTCTAATTCTCTCTTCCTAAGGGAAGGGTGTTCACAACTTATCTGGTGCTCTCTAAACATGCAACGAGCTCCCGTGTTCGAGGGAGGAAGGCCACCCACCCCATCTGCTCGTGTCAGCCCCTGCCCAAGGGAGGACCTGAAAAGCATTGAAGAAAGCCAGAGACCGAGAAAAACTCATCTCTCTGAGACAGAAGTCCAAAGGAATCATTCTCATGAGCATGAACAGACAGCGGAATAAGCTCATTTCAGTGGGTTCCTTTTGTTTTTCTGTCCTATGTTCCCTTCACACTGCTGTTTTATTCTCCTGCAGAACTGAGAGGCAGCAGAAATAAGGCCTTCATGACTTAATCTTTTCGAGTCCAAAGAATACACCGATTGCCTGACCGCCACTGACTTTTTTCACAAAAGCTTTTTCTTCTCATTTCCTTCCCCACAGCAAAATGAGCAGCTGGTTAAGAGCAGAGTAGAGGCTGGGCAGTGGGTGACGGCTGGAGACGACCGCTCTCCGGAGTCTCCCTGCCCATGTACTCCCTTAAGCGTTTCCTATCCATTTCTTAAAAAATAGTGTAACTTCATCCAGAACCCTTTAAAATGATTCACGGGGTATTTTAATCTCCTTGCAGTCATTAATGCCTATTATTTTTATTACTACATATTGGAGGTCACAATTTTCAAAAGCAACTGGTATTTTTAATTAGTCTCCTTGAGACATTTAAGCTGGGCTGGTTTTCCAGCAGCGCGTGCTCCATCAGCGTGCCTCCCGTGGGGCACCTGAGCCATCAGGCACTTTTGGACATCATGGACAACACAGCTTTTGGGTCACAGATTTTTCTCAGCAGGTTTCTGAGACTAAAACAGTACCGTGCTTCTTGAAAGCTTAATAGAAGATTTTATAGGGTGAAATCTAACCATGAACCACAACTTTTAGAAACCACAAAACCTGATGTTGTTCCATACTGTTGGGTATGTCAGAGATCTGTACAGTCAGGAAATGTTGGAAAACAACCCAGGGAGAAGATAAAGGAAATGAGTCAAAAGGCGAGACAGCGCTGGCACCAAGGCCAGTATTGACATTGTGCTCACTGCAGCTCACATTACCCTTCATCTTGACAGCTGCAGAAAAATGTCTTATCTAAACGATCAAACGATCAAACAAAATTCCTTCTGGGTTTGGGATTTGCCTTTGTTAGATTATAAGGACTACAAAACATGCATGGCTCCAAAGTAGCATATGTAAAATAATATACATATATACTTACAAACCCACTGATATTACATGATTACAGACATTTTAGTATGTTAATATAAATAATCATACATAAGAGTTTATATATATATATCTGTTCATACACACATATATATAAACTGTGTATATATGTGTATACATACATATGCATGTATACGCACATATATATATAAAATACACATGATTCTTTCCTTCTAGCATTCAATGATAGCTTTTTTCGCTTAGAAGCTATACACCCAGTATTTATGTTGCCACTATACAGTTATGGTTACTAAAAGCAACTCTTAGTTGCCTATAGTGATCGCCCAAGCTCTGAAAAGCTGTACTTTTGAACACACAAAAGGCCAAGTCAAAATTTCTAAATTCTGTTTCCTTATGCTAATTATATTGATTTTACCTGCACAATAACATCAAATGCCTTCTGTTACTGCAAAATTTTAAGGATTTACTCTTGACATAATTCAGCTTTCAAGTTAAATTGAATCCTAATAAAAATATTCAAAAACTTTACTACCTATTTTTAAAAGACAAAGGCCAGGTATTTCACTACCTATCTCTCCCTATATGCATATATTATTTACACAAGCATCTCTGGATCTGAGACGTACCTTGTTCCTTCCCATTGCACACGGTCGTGATGCCATTTTCCACAGCACCCTCCCCATCTGAGCTTGGCCTCTCAAATGACAACTTCTGCAGTGCAAAGAGATTAGCTGACATACAATGTTGGCACCTTCGCCAAATGAACTGTCATGAGTCAATTTAAAAGTATGCTTACTATAGAATAAAACACATTTCAAGCTCTCATCCACTTGGAAGACAAGTAGAAGACAGTAAAAAATCCAGTTTTAGAAAAGTACAGAAACTACAAAATAGGTCTGTATTTGAAAGCGTAGTCAAAACAGTGAAATAATAATTCAATACTTCTTATTATGCAATATATTTTTAATGAATTTTTAGACTCTAAATGTTGCTGTTTATTAAATCTGCTAAGCAAAGAACAATTACAGGGATCCGATAAGAATAATTTTTAAATTATTTCTGTAAATAATGCTTCATATATGCATTTACAATTACAACTTATCAGAAAACAGTGCATTCCTATAAGGTGCTTCAATAGTTTCAATATGTGCAAAAAAGAGGCTTTTGAAATATATTTTTAGCACTGGTTATTCTGTAATGGTTCTGTAGGAGATATGGGATGAAGCAGTATAGAGCTTATGACAGCACAGTTTTGGTAACCACATTACTCATGAGTGGTGCAACCATGAAGATGATGTACAGATTATCACAAAAAGAAATGAATGAGAAGTTTGCTACACTTTCCTATGGCATGCGTTTTAGAAAACCACTGTTCTATGACATTTTATTTTGTTAATACTTTGCAGGCGTCTGCAAGGGCGCAAACACAACAGCTTTTGCCTTGTGCAATCAGGAGGTCTGAGCTGTCATGGAACATGCTTTGCTCTTTGTTTCCCACGTGCAAAGCCACTACTGTAGAACTTGCCATCAGGACTTTGGTGACAAAACTTTTGTCAGTGGGACTTTTAAGCAGGGCCTGCAAAGGAGTCTGCTCACATGGATGCCTTAACGGAGCAGGGTCTTAAATCGGTGCCGGTAACGTACTGATCATTCAATGCCCAGCTGCTCTCTTTCCTCGTTCTTGCTCTCATACGCTGCTGAGTCAAGGCAGCAGAGACAACCACATGTGAACAGCCAAGCTTCTGTACTGAGGCGCGAATGCTTGAAAGGGCCTGCCAAAACAGTGACCGCAGCATGCCCAGGGAGCCCTTCAAAACCTAAATGCCCCAAAATAAAAGACTTTGCCTTAAAACTTCTGTATAACCTTCAGCTGTTCTTCCCTGAGACTCACATCTCTGCTTGCTCTTTGCAGTTGACGGAAAGCGTCTCTGCATCACAGCGCACGTACCAGACCTGCTTAGTCTGCACCCTCCTAAATGGCTAAAGAGAAGCTGCTAATGGATCCGAGCCAGTCTGCTGGTTGCTCGTGACCAAACGAGCAGTCGTGGCAGAAGCCTTAACTCTGTAGGGTGTGTGCTCATACCCCGACAAGCAAAAACAATGCAGGGACTAGTAGCCTAAAACAGTAGTACAAGTCAGCAAGTATCTACATCCAGTGTCTAGTGGTGCCTCTTTAATAAGCAACCATAAAGAATTTTGCATTCCTCACTTTGATAACTTTACCTTTTCCAGCTCTGTCTTGTGTACTGGAGAACTGGACAATGGCCCATCAGAGTCTACAGCTCCCGTACAGTTGCTGCACACATCTTTTATAACCTTAGGAGACAAGGCAAAACTTATTAATTATGAATAAAATACAAATCAGAGAAAATATATATGAATGTGAAGAGCGATGGGAATGAGAATCACATAGACATTTACTAGGCTGGCAGGTGTCAGGCAGGCTGCCACTACACCAACTTCTCCACGCTGCCTCCCTGAGTACAACCTGGAGGAGACATCATGTTTAGAGGTGGAAGGTTTCAGCTTCTAGACAAGCTAAGCTCCAGGGCTCTCCTGAGTAAAGAAACCAACAGCGCTGCTGATTTCCATGTGCTAGTTTAGCAATATGAACTGAGCTGACACCACCAAATTATTTTCATTACGATGATGAAAAAGTGGGATTAAATCCAAGGTCCCGCAAGTCAAAGGACAAGAGTTTTGCATAATACACTACCCAGCTGCTCTTTTTTTGCTATTGGAGAACTAATGAAATGCTGATCGACTTAAAAGTTAATACTGCACAGTGGTATTACCTGGCATTTTTGTATTATACTTGCACATTGACATAAAGGTATAAGTCAAAATAATTGTAAATGTGTTTGTAGGAAATGGGAATGGCATTGTTTGCTTTTAGAAAGTTAAAGAAAAATCCAGAACCTGGAATTCACTGAGATTTTGATAGAATTTGAAGAACTTAAAAACCTGAAATTATATAAATGTAAAAATAAATGATGAGTGAAGACATTTGATGATTCCCCATGGGCATAATTAAGTTTTTCATCTGTGGTGAGGTTACCACCAGCCTATTATCAATCTGAAATTGCTTGTGCTGATGAGAACAGGTCCCAGCTCTCCATCCGGACTCATGCCGAGGGGGTGCTGAGCTCGACGCCGCTGATTACAGCCACGCAAGGACTGCAGAGCCAAGTGAACTAAGAAAGAAAGGCATCCTACTTTGCTGGAAGCATTACCGCTAGACATCCAAGCTTTCCGCTTTACATGTACATGTACGTGTTTACATATCCAGCTCCTCCCTTTACACTGTTTACAGCAAGCCTGGCTGGCAGACAGGAGGATCTGGCCTGAGAACTCCTAGTTCCAGGGAAAACAGCAATTAGCTAACTGTCAAAATCCAGGTTTCTTTCAAGGAGAGGAAAAGCAGAACAACAAACACCATCTTTTTAGTTTCGAACTGAACAACTTTGATGTGGAAAGTATTAAAGAGCTAAAGATGGCACCAGACAGTCCTTTCACAGCATTGAAGTTCCCTTTAAGGGTGCAGCTAAACAAATCAAATGTTTATGGGCTTGCAAAGACCCTATTGCTACAACTCATGAGCACATCATAAATTACAGGCGTTATATGCCATAAAGAGCACCAGCCCCATTTTACAGACGGAGAACTCGGGAACAAAAGAAAGATGAAATCACTCACTCAATGTCACATAAAAAAATCTAAGCAGAGCAGGGAAATGAACCTACACTTTTATTTCTGAGCTAGTATCTTAAAACACTTCAGCATCCTTTCTTGACTGTCTGAACTTCCCTGTATCTTGTCCCAGAAACATAAGCACATTATTTCATGGCACTTGGTGTCCTTTACAACAGAAAATTAGATATATCTGTTGCAGAGCATTTGCCCCTCAGAGTTAAACGTAGCCCTAAATCCCCATTTTTTTTAATGTGTGTTGGTTTATTTTCAACTGCTGGTCCTCAGTATGGTGTAAATACACCGCTGTTTTCTTCCTAGAGAAATGTGACCGTACAGTTTCTGGGAACATTCATTTCTGTCTCCTGCATGACCCTGATTCAATGGCTCATGTTTTCAGCATCTGCTCACACCACACAGTTAGTTAATTTTGGCAAAGGCAGATAGTAATGGGAGTTACAGACAGAACAGAGGGAAATGATTTGGCAGCACTAACTGAAGAGTATGTGCAAAGTCATGCACTCAAGTAAATCCGGTTCTTATCATACCTCACATATTTAAGGAGAAGTTAAAGTGTTTAATTGGGTTGTAATTAAATTTTGATTTAAAAAATGACACACTATCAAATGGAAGTTCGTGGCAAGATGTAAAGTAAATGCATATTCAAGGATCCAACACTTCATTTGGGTTCAGGGGGTTCACTGGCAAAGACCTGCTCATCACCTTCTATGTGCAATATAATTGTGTTCGATGCACAGCATAAAACTCATACTTCTACAGCTCACCAGGATGAAATGCCTTTAATGTATAATGGTTGCCTGGATGCACTCTCTATAATTATGTTTGCAGACAGCTGCCATTATAAATGTGGTTTTCTCATGCTTATAGCTTTAACTCAAAATTTTAAGGATAAAACATTCCACCAGTGTTGCCAACTTGCATAATCTCAATCACAAGACTCAGAGTTCTTGTCAATTTTTTCTATGTTCCATCTCCTGGAGTCATATGAAAACAAAAGATCACTATTTTCATTAAAAAATAGTTGTGAGTGAGAATGGGGAAAGGAGGTCAGCAAACTTTTATCCATTGCAATGAAATGTGTGAAAATATGAGTAAATGTATCTCAATGGCTCCAAAACTAGAAAGCAAATAAAAGGAATCCCCAAATGTGTTATTTTTAATAAAATGCTATAATCTGGAAGCCAGTACTGAGAATACTTTGTAATGGCACATAGTCCATTAATAGTTTAAGTATTCTCACACATTAGAAAAGGGAAATCATTCTCTTTTTCTCACCACAAATGCCTTTGTACATTACATATACACACACACAGGGTGATCTGCTAGGAAAATCAAACTGAGATCATAAACAGACTATGTATTCAAATATTTAAAATGCATGAGCAACTGTAATGAGAAAAATGAAGACTTTTCATTTCTTTGGATAGCCTCAGAACTAAATACATTTAAAATAATCTTCTGTTACTCCATCACAAGAATTTTAAATACAATTACCACTACCATGTTAAAATTAGCAGACTTCAGAACTGCCTCTTTCAAATACAGACATGGAAAAAGCTTGTGCAGCCTGAACTATATCATTATTCTTTATTTATGTTATAGAAAGGTCTTGAATCCCCAGCTGAATCAGGATATACACCAGTGTATCACATTGAGTGCGATGACATGAGGAATAGAGGGGAAATATTTGCAGGTAGAAAGCTGGAGAGATTCCCTGCCCTGAGCCATTGACAAAGACGGGTGAAGTCAGTGGAATTTCTGCCACATGGTGTGTCTGGAATATTTCTCTCTAAAACTATCTTACTACACAAGCACTAACATTGACTATAAAACGTTCATACCTGCACTCACGTACAAATTTCTGTAATTCTTGTATCTTATTTTAAATGACACACCAGGACTGGAAGCAAAATACTTGCCCTACGTTTATTCTTTCTACATGTAAAGTCAGAAAAAAAATCAAATTAGATTTCTCCAGCTACCTTCAAAGAGCCAGGCTTCAGATAAAAAGCACAGGCTATGCAGTAAAACCAGAAAGCCAGCTGCTTGCCAACCAGACCCTGCCACACAGAAACCCAACAAATTCCGAGTAAAGGAACTAAATTTGTAGATGGTTGCTTGTGGTCGATCTCTTTGGGATCTGGTAAGGAGTAAGACTGAAAGTCGTCTTGCGTTTGAGGAGCTTGCAGACCTCTCTCCTGGTGGATACTGCGGGATGAGTTCAGGCTACAGGCTGTGCTCACCACAGGGATGTGATTACAGCATCTCCTCTCCTCTCGTGTTTTCATGAAACTCACAGGAGAAGCTCACACTTTTCATATGATCGAGTTCAAAAGCAATTAGGGAGAAAGCTGACGGCCTGACTGCACATTTGCTTCACTTCCATATGTAACCAGACTAGAAATCCATCTGGCCGACCTACCCCCTTGTCCCCATCTACCCATGTGGGACAGAAACACAGAAATTGCTAGAAATGGGACGGGCTGTCTCTGCTCTGTCTCTGCTGCTTAACTCCAAAGATAGGGATATGGTAAAGCTGAAATCTGCTTATGCACAACACAGCAGAGGGAAAAAGGTTTGGCTCCAGGCGTAACTCAGAATTTCTCATTCCTGAAACACTCCTTTTTCAGTGCTGGAGGAGTACTTGCTTTCTGGGACTCTTCGTCATTTTGGCATGACTAAATTCTCATTTTGTCTCTCTTTTGGACCCTTACACACTACATACGTTAGTGTCAATCTCCTCCTCCTTAAGAGAGCACCAAAACTCTCTTAGCATTTTGCAGAGAGGACATACCCCAAGGAGTTTACCTAGATAAATTAGAGTAAAAGAAGAAATTATTCACATCATAGCCTATGCTTTAAGTCTCAACAAGAAACCACCTTTACCTTCTGTACTGGAAAACATGATTCTCAAGCATCCCCTAGCCTGAAAAGATTCATCTTTCTGCCTTATTGCCATTTGTTTGAGCAAAGTGGGGATGACATTCTACCAGACTAGCAGCCAGCAAGCCTATCTTTACTGCCTGTATATCCCCTTAGAAATACTTTTCTGACATATTCGACCAACACAACCCCTGTATCATTTCTCCTGTGTTATTACCATGAAGTCTATTGCTATATATAGCCACTGGATCGGGCAGAGCCCGGGGAAGGAGGCACTGGGGAGGGTGGCTGGAGGCATTGCTGCTGCGAGGGCAGAGGTACTCTGTGCAAGGGGAGCTGCATCCCCAGCCCAGGCAGCGCAGAGATGCAGACCACGCTTTGGGCTGTCAATCTGAGCCAGGTACGATTTAAATAATTTTCCATCCAAAGCTGCGAGCAGGAGAGAGGAGGAATACTACCTAGTGGTAAAAGCAGGGCACCTCAGCCCTCCTGGGTTCTGCTCTGAGATCTGCTACAGCTTGTATTTGTGATTTTAGCCAGGAACCTAACGAAAACACATCCCTCAGAAAACAAGCAAATAGGATGTTTGTGGTTCTGTATTCACTGGGGGGTGGTGTTTGTTTGTTTTTTAAATTTACATATGCATCTGTTGTTTTAAGTAACGGATTGTCTTCCGTGGTGCTGGTCGAACGCACACTCTGGTTCACAGCCCAGCTGGGGTCCTCTGGCTGTGTCGAAGCACACTGGCAGCGGTCCGGCAGGCTGGTCACAGCTCTCCGGTGCAGCCCAGTCCATCACATCTGCAGGTTAGGCCCTAAATAGCTCTTATGCAAACATACCGACCTTGCTGTGATTTGAACCAAGGCATCTAAACCCGTCTCTTTGAGACAATAGGGATGGAAGTCCTGGGAGGTTTAATTTAGTTTGCAAAGCCTTCGCGGCTGCTGCTGATGTGTAGTGGAGAAAGAACCCAGCCCAAATACCTTGGGACACAAGTATATTGCTGAAGTTACTTATAAACTAACAAATGCTATATGGAAATCACTTGTACTGGGTATGCATCCCCAAACACACTTTTTACAGTCAGTTTTAAGGCACGATCATTCAGCACTTGACTCTACTCAGCTACAAAATGGAGATAATAACCTCTTTGGGGAACATTACTTAAGCCAAGAAAGTAATGTTTGAAGTGTTTTGAGATCTCTAGCTGGATATTCCCATAGAAAGTAAAACCAGCCACACAATATTTACAGTTACAAGCTCAGTTTTGTGCTGATTTAAACTGGTCAAAGGAGAGCTTCGTCAGTAGTTTATTCTTCAGTAAAACACTAAGACCAGAGCCCAGAAGTTACTTGACTCGCCTTGCTAAGCTCAGGGCAGTGAAAAAAAAAGAAATGTTGTCAAAGAATTTTAAAAGAGACAACATGCAGTTATCACAGATGGAAACCAGGTAGGACAACCAGATTAACAGCCCTACGAGGAGTGTTGCAGGGTCTTTGGATGACTGGATACAGTCACAGCCTTGATTTTCTTCTCTCTTCAGGGCAAAAAGTCCCTCTTAATACAACAAGTTTAGAATTGACTGAACATTGTCAAAATGATAGACGCAGCAATGTCTACTTATGCCTGAAAGATTCACTGCTCAATTACAGACCCTCAACTGAAGAGATTGCTGCAAAATGGCTGCACGCCATAAAATGAAGAAAAGTTAACAAAGGGTGCCGAATGTTAGAGAAAAATGAAAATCAAGGCCATTACTCCAAAATGATAGATTACCTCTCATGCATGATAAATCAGAAATACATTTTTGCAGAAGGCAATGCTAAGAAAAAGAGAAAGCCTTGGGACCAGACACCATGACCATTTCCTTCTTCTACTGGTCTTCTACAAGAAGCTACTTCAGAACTTAATGTCTTTGGCATCCATGTATTTCTACTATTAAGAGTGGTTTTCTGTGGCCAAGTCTGAAGGTCCTGCACACAGAACACATTCATCTGTATGAATGAAGCCACTAAACAAGCATCTTCTTGTAATGTCATGTTCTTAGTAGTCCTTTTATTTTTAACATAGCATTTCCCAGGGATGCTGACAAATAAGTGTAGTTTCACCAGTCCGCTGGATGTGCTGAGACAAACAGGCAGATTTAAGACCTTACTTGACCACAAATGCACAAAAGCGCACACAGATGCACATACACTCAAGCACGCATGGAAAAAGCTCATTCTTGGGTCAGAGTGTGTAACTGCACACATTTTTTCATGTACATTTTTGTGGGAACATTTTAGGACTCAAGTCTGGAAAATTCCACCACTTTATGTTGCCCACCATATTACTGCTATGATCTCAGCTCTAGCCTGAATTTATACTAGTTACACTCCTTGCTCTGAAATCTTGACAGGCTCTTTGGTGACATCAGCTATCTTTTTTTCATCAAGCATTTGTTAGCCGGTAAAACTGAAACTCCCTTTGTGGTTTCCAGTCTAGACTTCAATTTGCACTAGGTTTATCAGCTGGGTTTTTTTGGTGTCATCTTTACAAAAAAGGTCTAAAATATTCCGCATTTATTTCGAACTTGTCTTGCAATAGATATTTTAAAATTATTTGCTTAAGTAAACATATTTTATACTGATTACATCTGACTTAAAAAAAAATCATCTGGTTTAGCTTTCATGGGAAAATATGGCCTCCAAAGCCATTTTGAGCTTTTCAGGCTCAAGAGTAAAGGTTTAATTTGACACTTAATATGAATTCATGAGAGCCCATTGTTCCTGAGTGATAACCTGGCTCCACTGGCATGTATTGGTACCGTATCTTTGACAAAGAAGGCATCTTATGATTTAAAAATGTCGTTGCAGAGACCTTTCTCATTGTCAGTCTCTGAATCTGTCCAATTTATTAACTATAGAAATCACGCATAGGTGACTGCGCTTGGGGAGGACCCTGGCCCTCTGAGTGACAGGCAGGGAAAGCTCAAACCCCTTCTCCCAAGACAAAGCAGTGATCTCTTTCTCAGTATAGGAACTTCCTACACAAAGCCACAAAAGATTTTCAGAAGCTCATTTAAAGCTTGAATGAGCAAAAAATAATTATTTTCATAATAATAATAAAAAACCTTAAATTTTGCTACATTTTTACAATACCAAAACCCAATGCTTTTTTTCCTCAAAAAGCTATACTTCTTGAAAACATTGGAGCTGTTGCAAGAGCTGCACAGACCATTTTTGGTTAGCTGTTGGATAGGCAATTTGTACTGCACAGAGCAGAGTGCTGCAGCAGCGCTGAGGACATGGAAGTTGAGCGTACAGTAGCGCTGCCATGTACTTGAAAGAGTTTTTATTAATACAGAGTTTTGCAGCCTGAAGGAACTAACTAAAGTGCTGTCAGACTGTCTCCAAATGCTTTGCAGATAACATACTGTACGGCCATTCACCCTCAGCACACACAACTTTGTTAACATGCAACTGTACAAAATCTTTTTTTTTTTTTTTTTAAAGTAACAGGAATGCATCTGGGATATGGAAAAATCTAGCACTGCTCTGTCTGCCTGTGTAGGGAATGCTTTATGTACAGTTTAAAAAAAACCCACAATTTTTATGAAAGAAAGTCTAATAAATGCCAGTGAATTCAGCATTACTAAACTCCAGTTCAGAACAACACAGGAAATAATGGTGCAGTTACTATGATCTAATTACAGCGGAATTCCCTTGGAAAAGAATTTGACTTACAAATTTCTTTTCATTCCAATCCAATCAGTGTTTTTGAAACTCTAGGTGAGTTACTGGGACACTTAGATGGTGCTAGATTTTAAAAATTAAAACAAGATACTGGTGTTAGAAGAAGCCTAACAAATACATGGTTGTGATTAGTTTCTATTAAAAAGACAATAGAGAGTGTGTTTTCTAAGCTAAGATACAAACTCACAGTGAAAACCAAACACATACACACAAGCCACAAACCCCCAAAAGGTATATTCATATATTTTGCAAAATAGGAAATTACAGATTAATTTTCCATTTAGTAAATTAGCCCACAGCAGAACTCATACCTCTTAAGCTGCATTTTATGTCTCTCTCTTCTGCAGAAAAACTATCTGCATTAGGAAATTCCTACATGTTTAATTCTATTGTATTTGGAAAAATACAATTTATTCTTAGAAAAATAAGTACCATATAAGGTTAGAACAGAGCACAGCATGGAAGAATGCCTGATGAGTCTTATGTATTCAGACTTTTACATGCATTTAAAAGGCTGGATTTCAAGGTCTTAAAACAAGCTACTGAAACTGCAGTGATAGTTTCCCACACTACTTCACTGACGCCCACATTTGAGACTGGCAAAGTCCAACATAAATACTAGTAATCTGGTTAGGATCTGAAACTGCAGCCCTCGTGTTGGGATTTTCCGCATTTGCAGACACTGAACAGAAAGGAGTGGAAGATGACAAAAATCCCCTTTCTCAGAAGTCTGCATTCCCAGAACAAACCATAACGGATGATACGCTGCTAAACCAGGATTAGCAAACTTGAATTGACTTCAGGAAGACGAAGGATTTTCCTCCATCCAGAGCGATTCAAACAGGTATCTCCTCAGAGATCCTTCTTTTTAAAAAGGTGATTGTGATGTTGGTATCCCAATTTTTGCAGGGTAGCCTATGGCAGCTATACATATACACCCCTCCAAAAAGCAACCTGGGTGCCAGCCCCCTCCACCTTATGGAATTTGAACCTTCAGCTCACTACCAGTGTGCCATAACCACCAAAGCTTTCTGGAAAATGAGCTAGAGATGAAGATGGAAGGGAATTTGCTACTTCTCCTCTCGGTGCCAGATTATTGTGCAATTAGCAGTGAAAACCACACGCAGCAGCAGCAGCAGCAGCAGCAGCAGCTGTGCAATACCGAGCTGCTGGTTGCTCAAGTTGTTGCTTTGAGGCCTGAACATGACGTCTGTATTTCTGCAGCACCAAATTAGATGGGATTTCAGTGGTCTGGATTTGCCTGAAAGTTGCTGCCTGTATCTTGGTTTTTAACAGCAACGGAGCAGGCAATGGAAGCACTTTGTTGGTGGAAAAGTTCCTGGTCAGAAATCCCTCCCTTACCTTTAGCCACTGTTCCGCCTGCTCTTTGCTCTGCACTGCCAGAACCAGGGCATCCGCTCCTTGGTGCGAGATTTTCAGCTCATGCTTCTTCTTTTTGCTGTCTTTGGGAATGTACGTGATACTGCAGTCATTCAGGAGCAGCTCCATCTGGGGCTGCTGGTCCTTGGAACTTTTGTAACACTAAATAAATGGAAGGAAAGTTCAAAAGTTAGATATCACCTTTCTGAACATTGGGGGGCAGCTGCTGTTATATAGAAATGCTATTTTTAAATTTTTAATATTTTTCAAGCACCCCTTTACCACATACCACAGAGTTCAGCCAATGCCAACTTTGCATTTCTCCCTCTCATCCCCTCTGTAAAGCAAAATTACTTCCAGACTGACATTAATAGACATCTTTTATTGCAGGACAGGTACAACATATGGAGAGCATTAAGCTTCTTCATCCTTATGACTCAACCTTGACCTTGACCAGGTAGGAAGAGAGTGATTTAGGATATCTGTTCACATGTAGCAGCAGAATAAACTTGTACAGTTAATGACTTTAAAGCCCAGATATTTACCCTGCCCTCCAGCAACAGCCTAGCATATCAAGACAAATCTATACATCAGTGCCTACAGCCTGCAGTTACAAAGACACTGGCACACACCTTACCTCAAGAAAAAGAACAGCTGAGTAAGTAAAAAAAAATTGTCACAGTCCGGAAAGGGGGCAAAGTCCCACTTTTTCAGCTAATGCAGTTTAATAAACACTGCACAAAACTGCATTAATCTCCGTGTTAGTTTACTTTGTAAGCTCCTGGCTAAAACTATATGACAGATGCGATGTTTTTTCCCCTCATTATTAAATGCTGTCAATGAAGAGCCATTTCATGCTGGATCACTGATGACCTGCTCTATGTTTGAACTGGTGATCTAAAGATGAAGGGTTCCACATTACATCACTTGTCCTATAGTCCCAGTCCCTATTCCCACCTTCCAACACATCGGTACAGCTGAGGTTCCTAAAGCTGTCCTAGTGCCATACTACAGAACAATGTTTAACTGTGCATATGAATGTCCAGTTATTTTATATACTTATGTAAATTGGGCTTTCACTCATACAAATAAGCATGAAGGCTAAAAAGGCATCTGATGATGAAGAATGTATCTGCTAATAAAGATGACTAATTAGTATATGCATACACAGAATAGCTGAGTATAAATATGAACAGAGAAAAGCACGTGAACTTTTGCATGTCTGCAGCAGTATTCATGTCGTGATCCAACTGTCAGGAAGACAGTAGCTGTTAAAAATATGTTATAAACACCACAGCTTAGGCTGAGCAAATATGGCCACTCTAAACCAGCCTCTGCAAATCACTCATGATCCTCCCTCCCTCTCCAAAGCCCATTAACTCAAAGTTTCTCTAGCTTTGTCACACATTTTAAGTTTGTAACATTAAAAAAATATTAAGTTTTCATGCTATGAAATCTTGAAAACATACAACATTAGTCTCTTCAAGAAGCCATAAGCAGCATATAATTCCCTTTATATTAATTTAAATATTTTATATATAATTATACATTACTAAAACTGAAGTATTTGCATATTTAAGGACTTTAAGTGAAAAACAATTCCCTATTAAAAGTTTTTTCTAATGTCTAAGTAAAATATTTTGGGTTTATGATGACAGCTGCATTTATAATACAAGCAATTACAAATCCCTAAGAACATAGATTTGTTTTACTTGCATATCTCATATGTTAAATGTCTAAGTCCTCCTTCAAACAATAAACCAATCTTGTGTAACTTGGTCATTAGACTCCTATTGTGATTTTTTATTTTCTTAATCCCCATTACAGAATTACTGAAAGGCAATCCCTATAAGGAAAAAAAGCGCAGCTTTTCAGACCACACATGTGGCTAAAGGAAATGAAAATAGAAAAAATAACATATTTCTATACAGAACAACAAACATAATTGTAGAAGACATATTGTGTGACTTCAGAGAAAAATCTGTTTCTTTCCCTCCTTCTTTCTTTTCTTCAAGCTGTTACCAGACGGTCCTGAAATCTGATATCATCCTGATATATGGTGATAAAAATGTGGACTAAGGATAATGGCACTGTAACAATATAATAGAAACTGAATCAGAATCAACATTCTTTTCAATATTTAAATAGAGGAGGATACAAAAATTAAATCCTCAGTAACCACTGAAAACTAGCAAATTCATTCCAACTATATTTTCAGAAACCTCTTACCTCTATTTCATGTACTTCTATTTCATAGCCTGTTATTTCCTATACTGCCATAAGCACAAATGTACTTGGAAAGTGAACACACCTAAACTACATGTACCAGTGTAGAATAATGAGGTTCTACAGAAGATGTTCTATCACCTGTTAATCAGCTTTTAACGTTTGGGATATTGCAGTAATTATTAGTCACGTAATTAGTTACAACTGTTGGAAGCACCAGACAGGAAGGCAGGGAGTGCCCAACTTATTTATTACTGTAAGCTTTAGTTCGCTTATAATGACACAGAAATAAGCATTTCCCTCAATTAGGCTCTCTTTTCAGAAACTAAAAAGACATCTATGAGCAGATAATTTACTAACTTATCAGATCTTTTACTGGTGCCTCCAATCAGAAAGAAACATAACATATTTGCTTAAGGAACAAATACATCCACTTGTTTCTTTCCTTTCTATAATGCAGCTGTGCATCATGTGAATACTGCATCTGTAATTACCGCAGAACAGATGGCAAAGGTTTAGTTTAAAGTGTATACATTACCACGGCATATGGTGCCAAGTGAATTCTCAGTCTAACAAGGGACTTTTCTCTCCAGCGGTCTGATCCAACAGTTCATACACAAAGCTCCCTATGAGATTTTTTTGTCCGCAGGGAATGAAAGATTGGATTTACAGTTTCAGCAATTTTTTTTTCCAAATGAAATACATTAGAAGATAATAGGCCAGACTTTCTTTCCAATATCAGGAAACTGCCTGGGTTTAAGTTTAAGTGCAATAAAAATCAAAGTTTGAAGTGGCTAAATGATACACTTATAATTTCAGTGCTTCTCTGCTTCTTGGGTAAATCATGACTGAACTCTTTGGTAAGGTTACTGTAGACTTGGCAACTGTCTGTAGAACATATTCCAAAAACCAGATTCCTGTAAAAATAAATGTATCATCTAAAAGGTACAAAGAAAATATAGCTAGATAAAAATAAAAATTACCAGTAGTTTGTTTTCTTTGATAACACACAGTAGTTTGGTCCATTGCCCAAATCGTTTTTTCCTAAGAAGGAAGGCACAGATTTTGGCATCCTTCACCAGATCCATAGAGGCTTCCTCGGAAGGCCACTGATGTCTCATTTTCTTCCCCTTTCCATCCTCCTCCTCTTCATCATAGGATTCATAAGAGCTGCTCATAGCATCTGAGTCATAATCTTTAAGAAAAGCGTAAAAGTGTCAAAACATTTAGCCTGAAACACACTGAAATAACTGAAAATCTCAACAGGGTTCATTTTTAAGTTAAGGCTTTTGAAAGTCAGCCATGAACAAATTACTGTTTCATTGCTTAGTAGTATCAATACATTAAGTTAATTGAAGAAGAGATGCTGTTGCATTATAAAACTTTATAGAAGACCCATACTGACACCTTGGGAATTTTAATGGAAAGAATAAGCTGGAAATACATAGCTAAAAGTAGTGTTTTATTATCTTCAAAATATTATTTAGCAGATACCTTCATCTTTTGTAATTCTTTTACAGAGAAACATCTTCACCTTGTCCTATTGCATAATGCAAAATGTAGGCACAGAAATGTCAATATTAGTACAGCATATCAAGAAACAAACACTGACTATGACTAAGTACACAAAAGTACATTATGGGGCACTACCTACCTATCATAACACTTCATATAATTCTCAAATACAGCACCTGCACTGATACAATTAACACTGAATAGACAATGCTGTTCCTTGAACTACAGATTCTGCTGGAGTTAAAGGCATTCTGCAAAAAAAATGTTTTGTTATGTGCTTTTAGCCTGAACAGCTTAATTTTGCTCCAAGTTTGGTGATGGAATGGCAAGATTCCTTTTTAATTAAACAATCTTTGTTCAGGCCTTTCCTTTTCAACAATGCAGTCCACTCTAGTAGTCCCCTCAACTACAAAAATAATTTATTTGTTTAGGTGGGTATGTGTATATATATATAAAGCCCTTCAGATAACAACACCTGAAGGCATGCCTGTTATCCAGTGGCATATGCCCCATGGAGGAAAATTGATGGGAATATTTTTAACAGCTGAAATTTCATCTAAACATTTCAAGTAGGCTTTGATACATTTTTAGGCCAAAAGGTGGAAGAAAATCTCTCATTTGCCTTAGCTAGGTATTTAGGACACAGTTGGGATGTAGGAAGGAGACCTGGGACAACTGGGAAGAGGACAAGGGAATGGATTGCTGGAAAGCTCATTCTACATCAGTTTCTCCCTACGTGCATAGTCAGAATGGGATATACCCAGACCTCACATCTCTGAATCAAGAGTAGATACTCTGATTTGATTTGTGTTTTCACAGAAGTGTACAAAACAGTGTATCTTCATTCCAAAGTGAAATGAAGATAAAATTTGAAGCTCTGGAAACTTTTTTTTTTTTTTTTTAATTGAATTCCCATCTTCTGGTCAATTCTGCTACGGAGTGTTTGGTTTGGGGCAGCTCCATATGGGCAAGTGGTAAAAGCCTCAGATGATTATCAATGGGAAAACACTACAATTTTTCACTTGCTTTACAAAAATCAAGAGACAGATGGAAGAACTTAGGGTAGATGTTTAAACTGACAGATTTGGAAACATTTATTCCAGAGTATTTATTTTTGCATATTTGTTTAAAAGAATGTGTAAGATCTGGTAGAAGTTGCCGCTTCATCCATCTCTTCCTCCTTCCTCCCCGTGAAGCAGGAAAAAAGCCTAAACAAAAACCCACCAAAACCAGAACCAAAACAAAACATTCCCCAGCCCTGACCTCCTTTTGGAGTGGCTGTCCGCAAACTTTCACATAGAAATGTCAGGAAGTGCTTGAGAGATCATCGACCAGTCTCAAACACACAGTAGCATGCCAGCCTGTTCGAAGCAAAGGCAGAATGAGTCATGTGGTGTTACCGAGTACGAAGATGTGAGGTGTAGTCCTGAAATCAGCATCTTCAAGAAGGCCTTATCCCAAAGGCACAGGTTAAGGCACAACCTGCCATAACCTAAAGTTGCTATCTCTCTGGGAACTTCATCTTTAACTCCTGCCTTTCCCTTTTCAAAACAGTAATACTTAGGTGCCCATAACCTCCTCATCCCTTCTTTGAATTTAGTAGTGATCTTTGTTGCAACTATGCCACTGTCATAATGTTCACCTTGATGTTTGCTGCCTTTCTACAAAACTCCTTTACCGCATTTGTGATTTTGTTCTAGTTTTGGCAATAATATTATCCTGAAACTTACATTTTTTTGAGGTAAGAAGCAGAAGCAAGAAGTCACTGCTCATATATTGAGATATGGAAATACTACTCTGGTAGCATTTTTCTGTTTAATTACTAATGAGATTTTTCCTCCAAAATTAAGAAACCACTTTTTCAATGTAAGAGTGTCTGGGGGTTAATTTTCATCAGATCAACTTGAAGCATGACTGTACAGGAGGGACACTCCTTAAACACAGTCCTCCCAAGAGAGTGGAGCTGGGACATTTTTCTACACTCTGAGTCCATACTGAAGAAGGGATGTTTGCATGACAGAGTCAAAGACTTTTCTGTCAGAGGAAGGTCTATCAAATATGCCTTCCCCATCTGCATTTTTAAGTGCATCAGTCAAAAGGATGCAAAAACTAAATGCGTTTTAACACATTGTTTTTCCTTCCTCTTTAGGACATCATTTAACTTTTTCATATTGCAGAAAAGAAGGTTTCACCTTGGATAAAATTATTGCTCATCTCTTTGCCATATATCAAAAAGCTGGTTTTCTTCTTACCATAAACCCCATGCAGCAATCTCACCTTCCTTTCAGCAAAGTTACTGGGTTAAATCATTGCTTTTTCCTCACAACAGTGAATCTTATGATTTTTTTTTTTTTCTTACAGCAAGTTTTACCGATTTCTAAAAAAAATTACTGTAGGAAGTGCTGATTAAGACTTCAAAGTAGAGACTGAAATTCTGCATGTTAAATATCCTACAGGTACTTCCTATGAGGCTCACAAGCAGTCCAAGTGCAGATTCCACGTTAGCCGTAAGTTGTATGATCAGCAGAGAGACTCTGCACAGCAGTTGCAGGTTCATCCAAATCTCAGTTTACAGGAGGCTGAAAGCCAACAGGAGCTTCTGAGGCTCCCACCCTCACACAGGCTAACTGGATCTCTGGGGACCTGTTGCCATATCCTGCCCACGAACTAGTCCTCATGGTTTTCTTCTCCTTGGTTTGTGGGACTCTTGGCCAGAAGAAGAGTTTGCTCTGTGACTCACACCAGGAAGGATGACCAGCTTGGAGTACGACTCATATCATCTGGGCTGAAACTTTGCCGCTCTTTGCCACATCTCGCTTCTATTCTTTGTTTCTCCAAATTGCTGTATCACATCCAGAACAAGGCTTTCAGGCTCTGAGACACAAACTAGCATGTGCAGAAAAAGTGGAAAATACCTCTCCAAAATAAAGTGGGTTTATTAAGTCTACTAAAGTCTCAGAGACTTAGGACGCACTGATACAACATGTTCCGAAGCTGCTAATCTACCTGTTTTTGCATCTTCTGCATTTTCTGATTATTCTAGCTTCTTTTGACATTGGCTTTTCACCCTTATCTTCACCCAAATTTTCCACTGTTAAGGGGTGAAAATCACAATGGACTTTCACAGTATTTGTAATAATGTATTCCAAAGATTAGCCTGTAATAATTTAGGCATATTATACAGATCAGTAGCTTTTAATAAAGAGAAAGAGAGTTCTCAGACAAGGCATATACCGTCTTATTGTCATCTACATGCAAGTGTTTGTTTACAAACAGATAACAGGGACTTGGGAAAGTTACGGATATTTCATTTTCATGACCTATATTCTGCAATTTCCTTCAGTTCCTCTTTGCCTTTGCAGGCAGGACACACGATATGTGAGCCTCCTTGCTATTAATGATATCACAGAAATATTGCATAGGAATATTTACTTAAGATAATGATACCTAGCCCAACAGTTGTTTAGCAGTTTATTCTTGCACTTCTTATACTTTCAGCACTTCTTTGTTATGGTCTTCTCCATCTCAAACAGTTTGAACAGCTAAGGTTACATCTTCGGTTAATACACTGCTTTAGTGGCTTATTTTAATTACCACACAACTGCATTTAGTGGAAGTTTTGCATGAGTGGAGATATATTACTAATGTCATATTGAATTTAAAAGCAACTTTATTACCAATGAAGAGCGGAATCTTTTAAGACAAATTAAAAGAGATGATAAGGAGTTCAGGGCATAAGAAAATACAGCAAAATCACAGCAAGTGAGATGATAAGTTACACTAACGGAGCTTTAAATGTCTGGATATATATATATAATTAAATCATGGAATTATTAATGAACTTTTAAGGCTTATATCCTAAATATTTTTGTGGATTTGGGTGGCTAAGTACAGTAAGAAATAAGTTTCATATTTTGTCTTCTTTTTCCCTAGGCGATCCTTTAGCAGTGCTATTAATATTTGTATTATTAATATTTTTCTGCCTGAGCATGGCTCTTGTTTAATGACAAAACACAAATCGCGGTTCACTGGATTACAGGGTGTAGCAGGACCACCCTGCAGCATTTCAAGGGAGGAAGTGAAGAGAGGGGTGATTCTGCTACTCTGCTAAGACTATGTTCCTTCATTTGCTTTACAGTATATGAAACTCTTACCTTGAATTTCTTAGGTAAATTAAGAGCTGCCAGATAACCTCAGTTTGTGCAGTGTACAAATGCATAATTAATGTTCTAAGGTAACTCCTGTGCATGTTTTAAGAACAGAGATATCATTTTATTCATTTGTTCTGGTTCAAATAATAAAAATGGCTATAAAATGGGGGAAGACATGCCTTTAATCTTTGGGCCATAGAAAATAATGATTAGTGATAAATCAGCCACACACAAGTAATAAATTACCCCAGCCAATAAAAAAGCAGCAAAAAGGAAAACCTTTGCAATTTTTTGGTACATAATGTCCTGTTGACTGACCCTGTGTAAATGCTCACAGCAGTCATTTCAGCGTTTCATCAGCGTGCTCTCAGCATAGCTCCACTTAAGTCAATAGGTCTTTGGATAAGTATTTGGACATGAGAAAGAGCATTTGTGTGTTGTTGCAGAAGGACGTTCTGGTGGTCAGTTAGGAGGCAGCCCTCTGCCTTTCGCACTAAACAAGTAGTCACAAAAATACTGTCATGTGCATCAAACATGGCTTTTGGGAGCCAGTATGACTGATTTATCCCTTTCCATAACGTGTCACCAAAATGCTGCAAATCACACCATTTCAATAATTCCTTTTTTCTTTTGTCTACTTTAGCAAGTAATTCAGTGCAGCAGAAGCATACCAGTGGATCTGCAGATCAGCACCAGTTTCTAAGACCTCTACATTTACAGTATCGCCAGTTTAGAGAGGTTTACTCTGGATGATACTCAACTCTGGACTCCTGGTCCAATGCCCCACCACGTTCATGGTTCAGAGCTGTCCAAAAGACTAGTGGCCGATTTGGACCGTCTACCTTCAATAGCAGCTGAAACACATTTATGCACACCTAACTTAAGCTCCTGGTTTAGTTTCCTGTAAAGGGAGCCTGGTTTGTGCACACCAAAACAGTTCTGCAAACCAAACCAATGCATGGCAAGTGAGGATAACCAGAGCCAGACCCAAACGGTCAAAGCCATGCTTACAACACAGCACTAATAGAGATGTAGCTGTCAAATACTAAAAAAGTTGGACACTGGAATTACCAATTGCTCAGAAACTGATCTGGAAATGTATTACTTACTGGAAGTGATATACTCAGGAGCCTTCCCAGGACTAAGTGGCACTGCCTCTTCGTAATAGCCTTCAGGAAGAGAAGATGTTGGTAATGGTGGAGGCCCATTATCTGGTGGCTAAATAGAGAAAAAAAAAGAAAAAATGATTACATACCAACAAGGTGTTACATTAAACACGGTCAGAACATCTGCTCATCATCAGTGCTAATGTTACCAGCCTTATAAACCCAATGCCTGCTCCTGTGACTATTTCTTATGTTAACCATCTCTGAAGGTAAGGCTCTGGAGGGGTGAATTAGATGTTGTCCTTTGAATAAGGTGTGTTCTGCAGGTTAGCATCTTTTAGAAGGGAAACAAGCCTAAATCTCAAGTTCCTCATATGTTGTTATAACTAAACAATAATAAGTAGAGGTTGAGATTTGAAGCAATACAGTCACTTAATTATGCTTCATAACATAATGATGAATTTTTAAATGTACCATTATTGTCAACAATTTTACCTCCACTCATGATAAGGAAGTAGAACCTTGCATGTCCTTCAGCTGAGTCCTTTGGGGATATAAACACAGTAGGATCCTACTTGCCATTGTTAAGGATGCAAAATCAAGATAACAGCTACATTAAAAGTTCTTTCTACAACAGCATTAAGTGATAAAAATGTTGAAAAGATATAGTTCTCTATTTAAGAACTAGAAATCTAAAGAGTCTATGTAGGAAAGAGATTTCTGTGTGTGGACCATTTTACAGAGTTAAGGTTTATTTGTTAGTATTTTACACCTAAATTAATTCCTATTACAGCAGGAAACAACAGTTTGGTTGGACAGGGTAGAAAAGTTAAATAGCCTGGGATGGCAGAGATCAAGGACATATAATTTAGACCATATTTTCACGATGCATTTTGTTTTTCAAATCAATTCTTAATCAGACATTAATTTTTAAAATGCTATTTCTACATAGTGAAAACTGAGCTACAACCAATGAAAAGTTTGGAACATCAAGAAACTATTATATGATAAAATAAATATTTCAAATACCAGGTCAAATTCTAAAATGCTTCTTTTCTAAATATAAACCTGTTTTAAATTTAAAACTGATCAACTGCTGGTATGTTGATATAGTAACAAAGTAAATTTAGTACTCTGTGACTTCTTCCATATGACTTTACTGTTCTATTTCTTTAACAAGTACCAAAACAACTGTATTTTATAGAATTCATTCATACTGGCCGCAGGTTTTTAGTTCCATATTTTCATATTAGAGAAAATACTGAAGTCTTTTTCCAACACTAGTGGTTTATTGTATGATTACAAAAATGTAACTTGTAAGCAGAGTCTCATTTCTGCCGTAACATTTTTCCAATACCTCTTTCTCTTTTTTCAGGTAATGAAACAGATGTAACTGTGTTTGTCTGCCTTGGACTGACCCAGTCCAAACTTGGGGAACAGAGATACTGAAGTAAGAAACTAGTCAGGGTGGGCTTTGCTCACGGTCAGATACAGATACTTCTGGACTGCAACTCAGGTGGGCTGAACAGTCTAGCAGAGGCAGAGAGTCTTCTTCCACATAATACAGCTGAAGCCACAGCGACTATACTTCTCTTTTGCTATAGACCTAAAGTTACCTGGCAGGAACCCCAGCTTTAATAACATAAGTGGCATTAGCTGTAATGAAATTACTTCTGCGGGCACCTTCAGGGCTGGATTCATCTTTGCATATTTCAAAGCTAGACATCTCCAAATCTCATTACTGATTACACACCTACGCCAGACACCTAATTCTTAACAACATCGGCAAGACGAGTCCCACCCTTAGTGCGCTCTGTAGTTAAATTTGTATCGAGTAGGGTATTCCTCCTTGCAGGCAAGTGCTTGTGTATTCCCAACGTGCAGGAAGGCAAGGAGCTAGCGACTAAACCTGCCCTTCAGCTCATCCAGCACCGCATTCCCTTTGTGCACCAAGTAAAATCAGAAACTTCCTCACAAACAATGAACTGATTCGTGCCTGAACATGGAAATTCTTGGTCAGATTGAGATTTACACTAATATTACTTCTGTATCAAATGATATAGCCAACTTCATATGTCACACTCAATTACAGATAAGAGACGGCAATTACTGTTATCTACAATGTGAACCAAATGAGTTTTCCTCACAGACCAGTTTTGCTGGAGAAATTATCTGTCAAAGAAGCAAAATAATGAAAAAAATATGACTTTTAGCATAGTATCCCTGTAATTCCACTGAAAAAAAGCCCCAAATTGCAAATCTGCACATCATCACAAAATAAATGAGTCTTTCAAGGTTAGCTGCTGCTGTGCAACAGGCATAAGGGACATTAAAAAATATTATATGTTAATATTGGAAAATTGACAGCAATTATGAATTTTGCCCTACACACCTGCACACATCAGCTTTGTGTGGCCTGAACTGCTAGACACAATGGGGGGAACTGCCTCCAAAGAGTTTGTATTTTCTCCCTTCACACAGGTGGGCAGAGCCTTGCTCAAGTGAGTTGGGGTCAAGGTTTGTTCCTGGGGCAGTGTCGATTCATACCACCCCTTTCATTAGACAGATATATTAATATCTTGGTCTAGCCTTAAACTACTTTTCCC
This sequence comes from Buteo buteo, assembly GCF_964188355.1. Lineage (NCBI taxonomy): Eukaryota > Metazoa > Chordata > Aves > Accipitriformes > Accipitridae > Buteo > Buteo buteo. The sequence continues at coordinate 12,354,577 of NC_134171.1, read as the reverse complement.
ATCAGGTGTATACACAATATATGAAATTCCTATCATTATTAAACCTAATTCACCCAGGAAATACCTGTCCCAAGGGTCATGCCAATTTTGACTTGACACAGCACCGAGGTTTCAAAGCTATCTTTTATCCAGAAACAAGTCAGAGGTTCCAATAAAGATCGGGGCGGGGGGGCAGGGGGGAATCCTTGTTTTTAGACAAAATGTTATTCAGAAAGAAAGAAAAAAGGAAATGAAACACAAATGGTGCTTGTCTGAATTCGACCCTGCTGGAGCACCAGTTACTTCATACAGCTGGGGCGGGCTGGGCTTTGCAGCCAACGTCAACACAGATGGAATCCATTGCTGAATTAACCAGGCCCTCCTCTCTGAAATGCATTTTGCAGTGCTTGCCATAACAAAGTTGAAAACAATTATAAAAAAGATTTAAAAAAAAAAAATTTAGGAAAAACAGAAACATCCAACATTAAATACTTTCTGATTAGAGCAAGGCTGCTTTAATATTGAAAGAAAATCCAACAACAATTATTTAAATACAAAATAAATCTGTTTAAATACAAAATATAAATATCTCACTCAAATCTGTACCACAAACAACTACATCTTTTGGGAACTATGGAATATGTAAGAGTTTGAGCATCAAGAAATGCAAAAAGTACATCTGAGGATTCTGGCATTACATACTAATATTTACAGTGCTTTAATTTTTTTTACTATTGCTAGTTGTATTGTTTAATTCTTTCAACCTGGCAATTTTTAGTGGAGGAATTTTGGTGAAGTTATGAATTATGAACTGAAGTAATTCTTGATTCAATCACTTTTCATTAGTTTGCCTGAAAAATAAAAAGGCCTAAAAACCCACAGAACTATTTACATATTCTGTAAAAGGATTAAACCTCAAAAAAACCCCAGAACATCTGTAGTTTGAGTGGTATTAGGAGGAAAGACCTGGCAACCTGCAAAGAAGGCATTAGCACGAATTTCTACTTTTATTTTTTTTACAACAGGCAACAGGGAAGAAAACTAGAGAATGCTGCCTTTCAAGACAAATAACCTTGCTCAATCACAGGAATAAGAACTGAGTTAGAAAAAAAATTACCATTATTTTTATGCCATTGGAGGAAAAGGGACAAAGATAAGTGAGATATTGTTGCGCAGAGTAATACCAGTAATACTGAAACACTACTGATGGAGGTGTTTGTCAGGTGCTGGGTGTGAAGCAAAAGGAGAGATGCTTTACGTGAAACCAAGAAGAGGAGTGGATGATAATTACACTACAGAGTTGAGATCTCTGAAGACGTTAAAGACTGGACTGTGCACGGGATGCCCAACTCCAGTTTACAGGAAGGATTGTTGAGAGAAAGAAAAAAGTATCTCCAAATAATAAGCAATATTTACCTGGATAATAAAACACATTATTCTACCGGACACCATGAAGCAGACTTAGGGGAAATATTAGTTTTATGTCATATTATGGTCTTCCCCTTCACCTGCTCCTCTGTGTTCCACAGACCACAAATGAACTCTTTCCTTCTTTATCCTAGGAGATAAATTACTTTGTTTCCCCCTCCTGTCCAAGGGTACCTAGCAAGTTAGACAGTAACTTTTTTTTTTAGGGGTAGTCTGGCTGATATCTGCTGACGATGTGGAAGTACACAGTGTGGAAAGCAGTATGAAAGACAGAGGAAAATAAATGTCATTGTATAGGGGCCTGAGGATATAAAATCACTTTACACCCCAATGAAGACTTACACTTTGTAGGAAACAGAAAGAAACACCTCCCTTTATGCAATGATTTAGGACGTGGAGATTTCCAGTGCAAAGCAGTGACTTTAGCAGAGACTGTCAGTACACCCGTGCTGCAGGCAAAGGCTGCCAGCAATTCGAGGGCCATGCTCGCATGTGTGTTATTAGATCAACCACCAATTCGGATCCAGCCCGACTGTGGAGCCAGCTGCTACGTAACCCCTCAACACTGAAAGCAGCAACATGAGACTGGAAAAGTGGTCACACACTGGTGATGCATAATAAAGCTATTCAGAAGCCAGAAGGCAAATGTGGGCTGTCAAGAAGAAACCTTGACACGTGCACATGCCATTTGCTTTGGAGCAAGCTCAGACCTGACCTCTGTACAACCCCACCGCATCCTCAGCCTGGAGGGGGAACAGTGCTCACACACTTATGAACCCTCTCCCCACGTGTAAAAAAATGGATGTCCAGAAAGCAAGATGAATCAACAAACTGGGTATCAATACAATTGGCAAAATTACTGACCGCACATTTCAACCAGGCTTTGTCGTACTACTGTAAAGGCTGGAAATTGGGCATTAGTACTTGCCACGCACTTGTTAAGAAAGCCTTTATATAAACTCAGAATTGCTAAGGCACTAAAGAGAAATCACTGTTTATTGCCAGCAGCTGAGGACCTGGATGGACCTTGGATTTATTCAGGACAAAAGCGCTGACTATATGGGACTTTAAGACCATACTGAGCTGTGCAGGAGGGAAATACTAGCCTGAGTATAGACAAGTAGAAGCTGAGAAGAATTCTGCATTTGACCTCAGCTCCATATTCTAAGGTTCTTAATTTCTCAGCTTGTCAGCTGGACCCTACAAAACCGGGAGCCCAATAACGTGAAAGAAGTCTAACAACTTCTCTTTTCAGCTTCTGAGCACATCTGACAAAAGACAGCATACCGGCCAGACAGACACCAAACTCAGCTTTTTGGAACAGAGTAACCCTGTCAGCCCCACCAGGAGGTGGGGAACACAGCTGCACGACAGGCTGTTGGTATAGTCCTACCAACCACCGCTGAGTGTACCCACGCAATTACAGCACACGCCTCTGGGACACCGGTGCTACCAGGAAAAAAAAACCAAAAGGAACGGCCCAAGAAATCAAGAGCCAGAGTCAGACATGGTGGGAGGCCCAGCAATCCTGCAAAGGGCTGAACTGGTAACCCAGAGTTGAACTGGTAACCCACCAGCTCCTACTGCAGTGCTGAACAGTTGAGGGCAAGGAGGAAACGCTAGTGGAAGTGATTACCAGGTGGAGGATGAGTATAAGCACAAGCGAAGCTTTTCCTTAGGGTGATCCTGAAGAGTGACTTGAGCAGGTTTAAGACAGAACACAAGAAGGTACACGCTTTGCAGACTGTCCTCCAGGGAGTGGAGGTACACCTGACACAGCCTAAGAGTGTGTCTGCTGACTCAGCGTGAATGCCTAATTAAAGGTATCTCTGAAAAAGTGCTTAGTAAGTAGAGTATCGTGACTATGGACAGATCACAGCCTCAGAAAGCACAGCCTGATGATGGGAAAGGGATCTGAACAGACTTGCTCGCGTTTAAAGACTGAATCAGGGCATACCATGGCTCCACAGTTTGATCTGAAGATTGTCCGGAGAGAGTTTACACAGGAACCTCACCAGGAACTGAATTACCATTTCACAAAACACAACACATCTGACTTCTGCTTAGATAACCCGATAACCCCTTTACCTAAGCAACAGCAAGGTAAAGATGGCAATGAAGAGGACCAAAGGGAAACAGTAAGAAACCAACAAAGTATATCGACTGAACAGAGAACCCAGTTCATTCTTGCATCTCTCCGATGGCAACGTCAGCCTGCAGCAGAACCCAGGCATAAGTTTAAGTCCTCAGTTCTTGCCATTGTATTTAGAATCATAGAATCATTTAGGTTGGAAAAGACCTTTAAGATCACTGAGTCTAACCGTTAACCTACCACTGCCAAGTCCACCACTTAACCATGTCCCTAAGCGCCACGTCTACATTCTATTAACATTTGAGGTATTAAGTAAAACTGAGAAGACTGGAGCACAGAACACACCACGGGAAGGACAGATAGCTGGAAGGAGTTACACCCAAACTCTGTGGAAGACAGGAGTGGAAATAAACTCCAGATTCCATGGAAATAACAGAAGGTCTAACGACATAATTCAAAAGTGAAAAAGAAAGAGCCAGAAACAAAACCACAGTATTTCTGTATCATTCAGATTTTATAATAAAAGATTATTACATGGCCAGCTGGATGCATCACTCAGACAAAACAATGGAGCTGACTCATATCAAGCAAAGGGTCTGGGTGTACCAAGAAAAGAAATGGGCTTTAATTAATACTAGGGAACACTTTCATGCATATTACATGAGAAAGCCAAACCTGAATTTTAAGCAGCATGGGACCCTCAGTCAGAGGTGTTTATTGTAACTGTGCTCAAAGAGTGTCTGTACTCCCCAGCAAAGACAAAATTACCTTCCTCTTCCAGGAGTTAATAAGCTCATCCAGGTACGTGACATGACAGTGGGGACAAGACAAGACAGCACAGTGAGAAAAGTGTGGGCAACACCATTTCCACCGGAACACTATTCTCTAAGGGCCTGAGCACTGCATCAAACAAAAACAAGAGAAGGCTTGGTACTTACTGGCCTAATTCCTTTCCCATGTGTTTGTGCACAGAACATTAATGAGCATGGTTAGGAAAGAAAATAAGCGGGTCCCTAGCTATCAGCAGAGGGAGGGTGTTTATGGACACGTATAGCATAGAAACGAGAAATGAAAAACCTGAGGCCAGAAGAGTGAGCATGTTATGAAAAATGGTGGGGCAATATCCTATCAAATCTGTGGCATGAGTAATTTAATAGCTTTCTTATAAGAAGGTACAAAGATCATCAGTATCTAGTAAAGATAGAAAAGAGGGCATATAGCTTCACAATGATCATAGAAAGAATCTGGTAAAACAGTTCAATCCTACTGTAAACCTGATCTGAGCTCATCCAGTTTAAATGCAAATTCCAGTTAAAGGCAGTCAGGAACAGCTCATTCTGGCAGCTTAGACATGAAGAAAGCTTTGAAATGTGGTGATGTGCATTGTTATAAAGGTATACTATAAATGAACTGAGAAGGAAATTACTTCAGCTAAAACTTTTCTGTGATACCATTTGCAAATGTGAAATAAATCATTAACAATAATGCACCCAGGGGAAATGGGAATGGCAACTACAGTGTCCTGCAAGATACGACCAACACAAAAAAGAGGCTGCAAACATTTCTTTATCTCTATTCCTTATGCAATCACATATGATGACCAAAAGTATTCCACAACCGCAGTGTGCCCAAGTGGCCAAGAAGGCCAACGGCATCCTGGCCTGCATCAGAAATCGTGTGGCCAGCAGGAGCAGGGAGGTGATGGTTCCCCTGTATTGGGCACTGGTGAGGCCGCACCTCGAGTCCTGTGTTCAGTTTTGGGTCCCTCACTACAGGAAAGACATTGAGGTGCTGGAGCGTGTCCAGAGAAGGGCAACCAGGTTGGTGAGGGGCCTGGAGCACAAGTCTTATGAGGAGCGGCTGAGGGAACTGGGGTTGTTTAGCCTGGAGAAGAGGAGGCTGAGGGGAGACCTTATCGCTCTCTACAACTACCTGAAAGGGGGTTGTAGTGAGGTGGGTGTTGGTCTCTTCTGTCAGGTGGCTGGAGATAGGACGAGAGGAAATGGCCTCAAGTTGCCCCAGGGGAGGTTTAGGTTGGATATTAGGAAAAATTCTTGACTGAAAGGGTTATCAGGTATCAGAACAGGCTGCCCAGGGAAGTGGTGGAGTCGCCATCCCTGGAGGTATATAAAGACGTGTGGGTGGCGTTTAAGGACATGGTTTAGTGGTGGACTTGGAAGTGTTAGGTTAACGGTTGCACTCAATGATCCTAACGGTCTTTTCCAACCTAAATGATTCTGTGATTCTATGTCCAGAAGACTCTTCTGTTCTGGTCACTCATGATCAAACTAGAACACGAACCTTACAGCAGGTGCATGGCAGAAATACTGATATAGCTCACTAGAATTCAACTATAGCTCAAAATGAAACTGATGGAACCTTTCTTATATGCAATAGAGTGAAATGAAACTTTGGAGGAAGGAATACTATTACAATTTCAAAGGATATCTGAGGCACAGCTACTGAGGTGAGGAAAAACAGCTACTTAAACACAAGGACAGAGGCTGGCAATGAACACTAGGATGGTGGAGCAGCCTTTCAAATTGAACTAGTGGGTTAAAGAAACCTAAATGCTAGTAAATATATTTTGGTAAGTTTCTGAAAGGGTTAGTATTTTATAATTGCCTGCATAGTAAGAGTGACTGCACTGAATAATCAAACAGGCCCCTTTAGTTGTTCGTTACAGAAGAATTGTTGAGATCTGTTCAAACTGAAACTATTAGCCAGCTCTGAATGAAAAAACTGAATTTTTGTGGAGTTTATTTTGTGGCTTTTAAAAATTTTCTGCAAGGAAAAAGCTCCAAGGCTAATACTATCTTAAGACTATCTTTTAAGAAGAACAGAGAATAACAACTGCTTTTCAGTGTAAGAAGAAAAAGCAAGATGAAATAAAGATTCATTAAGTACCCATCTGGCACATGAGCCCCTTGCTTTTTGTCATGGCATTAGTCCCACTGCTCATTTTAGAACCTTTAAGACTGGCACTCTTTTGGTTTTTTTTCAAGGAATGATTAATGTAATTGGTGATATATCACCTCAAAAATCCTTTTGATTTCAGGACAATTTTTTTCTTCTCCAAGGACTCTGTCTCCTTTCAGCATTTTCTAATAAATATCTAAAAGTATACCTGACAGGCAGCCAGATAAAGGGAGGCTGTCAAATCACTTCTCCACAATAGGAAACCCATTTATATGAAACACTCCTACAGGGTGACTGTGTACATTGCAGGAAAGGGTTGGAGGAAGATGACCTATCCTTTTGATTTATGTCTACAGGGGTTCTGGCATCTTGCTGGACACTTGTTGCGGTTAAGTAATTATTAAATTGTCCATATTCCAAGAAAAACAAAACGTATACTCAATTTTACTGTGAAAATCATGCAAAATAGCTGTGTGCTGTTTGTATTTGATTTTGTTGGATTGCACAGTGCACTGAAATCACCGACTGTCAGATGTAATATGACAACCAAATGCTGGGAGGCTAGAAGTAGTCTGTCACTGTCATGCTGTGGATAATTTATGCCAGTAATCCTCAGGCGCCTCTGAGCAGCGGGACACACGGATGTTATCCTACTGCCTCAGTGGAAAATGTACTTCAAGGCAACTTGGTGATATTGCAATGATGGGATCCCAGGTGTTAAACCACCAGCAGCACTTTGAGGCATGCACAGAGCATTGGCTGTTATTCCTCCAAACCCATCATCTAGCACTGCTTCTTGCCTCTCAAGAGCAGGGAAATACCCTAAAAGTGTCTGAAGAAAGCAGGCTAAAAGACACAAGCCTTCGCAGCAAGCCGATTCAAGAGGGGAGAACCAGTATGACTCTATTTCAAACACGGTGATCTCCTCCTCTGCTGCTGACCCAGGCAAAGCTTCCCTAGCTGCTAGCACTGTATTCATGTTAGCAAGCACATACAAATGCACCCGGGCAAGCGGTGTTTCAGTTCTGCAGCAGGACTCTGAGCTGCCCTGAAGCTCACATCCTTTATCTGCAACTTTTACTTTGCTGGCCATCTGAAGGAGCTGTATGCACAGGCTAAAGCAAGAGAGGATTTGTGCTTTCTAAGCCTGACAGAAAGTCCGCTAGACCAGATGTAGGCAAGGGAATGTATACAGAAAAAGAGAATTACTAAAAGACTGCATGCTTAGCGATTTGCTTCCTTCAAGTATATGCAAGGTCCAACTTTGTCCCTCAATTTTAAGACCTGTTCCAAAGCCCACTGAGTCCAGGAAAACTCTCTGGGCTTTAATGTGTTTTAATAACTGGAGACTTCATTTAAACTAAAACATTTAAACAGTATGTCTCTAAATAAAATGAATTTTATACTCTTTGTTCATGGCCTGATGAACAACAAAACTGATACAAGATTTGGCCTGAGCAAATATGCAGGTCTATTTACAGATTTACAAAGGAAACCTTGCACAGCACCTGCCCACACATAATTCTGGCCCCTGGCACTACTTTAAGGAATATTGAATTCCTTCCCACCCACACATCTTTACATAAGTAAAAGCTTAAACATCAATTCAGACTAAACATTTTTGAATGCAGAATCCCCTGAGTGCCATAAAAAGAAACAGTGGTGTAAATGAAACTTTAATTTCCATCACACTCAATAACTGATGTGCTAAAAACATAGCTTTTAAAACAGTGCATAGTTTATTTAAAGTTATTGATTCCCACTTCCAGTAAATTCCTATGTTCCAGCAGCACACTGTGTTTCCACTGGAGGCTAAGACCACCACTAGAAGTTATTCAGCAAGTGGCAAAAAGTTTCTGTCCTGAATGGCTGGCAAACAGAAGTGCCATACAACAGGACTTCCAACTTGCCATGTGAAAAAGGGCAACCTGGAGCAGAATTTCCTAGCTTCTGGTGGGCCCCAGGGATTTCTTCCGCTGGACTATGAAAAGCGGCTAGGGAAGTTAGCTCAGTATTTGTGTCACTGAGCAATGTAATTATGTACGGTTTTTATAGAGATTGGCATCATCAGCTACAAATTTTTAGGATGCCATTGATTCAGAGTAGGTTGAAAATCACCGTGCAGGAGCATGAATGGAAGGGAAAATTAGATCTTGGCCACTGTCGCTGATGTCCAGCCTGGTGTAAAAAGAAAGATAATATGACAGTCTCTGATCATATCTAGTAATAATGAGGGGCTAACAAAGAGGCATCTAATACAGAAGGTTTCCAAAAAACAGCTAATGATCAATGTCATTAGTTCAACATGACTTCAGAAGTTTTTAAACAGTCAGACTGGGGTCTGAGCTTGCCCCAGTGCTCAAAGGTCAAAGAGCTGATGGTTTTGTCCTTCCCTTCTGACTCTACCTGGTCTTTTGCAGGACAGCAGCAGCCTGTCATCTTTTTCACAAATTACGAAGTGCTACCATCTTAAAATAGCACCACTTGTAACCTGTAATAGGACAATGCAAGGCAACGAGAGGCTTAGGACATTTCCCGGCTGATCTCAGAGTGGCACCGACACCAGAAAGGGACGTGAAAACCACCACTGCCTGACAGCAGCAACAGAATTGCAGAAAAACTGTCAAAAATCAGCTTCCATCACTGTGGAAAAACCAGCTCAGCTTGGTGACTTCACCGAGATGAAAGTGTCCGCAGCGTTATGGGCAGGTCAGAGGGGAGGGCCACGTTCAAACTGCACTTTGCCAGGCTCAACATGGCAAGACCGTGCTCCAGACCAGCCAGTTCTAACTGTGTCAACTTCCACAGTAATTCCCACTGTATCTCAGAGAAATATTTTTGTTACACAAAAACCAAACTGCACTACTGCAAAAAACAATGTTGACCTCCTGGACCTAATTCATACTTCACACCATTTCACTCATTGCAGCTGTACCAACTTTAAGGGAATTTACACATTAGTGTACGAGAAAGGAGAAGTAGGTCAGTTGTCTTTAGAAAAACAACTTGAATCTTCAGAGCCAATTCATTAAACTGAACCTACATAAATACGAAAGAACGAGGATCTCAACTGGCTTCAGTTTATGAAACTAGCACCTGAAGTCTACATTTCAAAGGCATGTGCATTTTGCATAATCTTCCTGCCTCTCATCAACCCCTTCCCTTGTAATTTATGCTATATGCATCTTGAATTAAAGAAAAATAATCATTTTCAGGCACTGTTAACCATGAAATGGATTCTTCAGGTTTCACTGCATATTAATAAGACCGCTTTTGCATCCATTCAAATCTATACATAATTATTTTACAGCATCCCTTTTAGTTGAATTTTGCTACAGTAAATATAACAACTCGGGATATGAATGTTTCTAGCATAAACATTCCCTTCTGATAATGATTTCAGCATATCTCATTACATTAGGTAGAATTAAAATTGGGAAAAGAACAATCTTGCTCAGGTCACAAACCGAAAGCTGGCAGTGCTTAGGGAGAAACTACGATTAAGGTATCGTACATAATACATGTTTGTTGGGGGTTTTTTACTTTGTTCTGCAGTACATAGCATTATTCAGCATTACTCACCATCAAATAAAGGTTATTACAAAAGGCTGGCCAAGAGTTTGACCTGACAAATTAGTTCTTATCTTAGCCACTAGTAAGATGCTAGTGGCTTATATATCTCTTAGAACTGGGCATAAATGTGGTAACAGAGTAACATGCTAAAATGAAGCAGAACATCAGTTGTCCAGTTGTTCTCCCCCCGTAAGCTGCATCTGTACTTCTTGCTTCAGCCAATGAACATGGGTGTCCACGGATTGTCCTTAGCACCATGCACAAAATTTTCCACAAATGAATAAAAAGATGGATAATTTATCAATATTAGGGCTAAGACCATGTTCACCTTTCAACAGGCTAAACCATGATTTGCTTACGCTTCTTTAAAAGAAATACTGAAAATGTTTCCTTCAAATCTACTGTAAAGTCAGTAACAGAGAAGCACTGAAACTTGTTTATAGTTTATTCTATAACAAGACAGCTGCTCCCAACTGGAGGAATTGAATTACAGCTCTCAATCACTACCTTTGCTATAAACACTTTCAAGAACATGCACTTCTACTTGTTCTGCAGGGAATTTCCTACCCAGAGACTGAGCACAGAAGGGCACTAAAGACTTTGTAAAAAAAGGAAGTATTCTTCCTTCATTTTTCAGCTATCAAGAGGGAGCCTTCTCATAAGGCTTGCTCCAGGAAAAGCAGATCATTAAAATTGTAAGAAACTGGCTGGGACCTGTGGGCTTGGCCAGGCCAACCTCCAACACAACGCAGGTCAACCTTTGACGTTAAGATTAAGTTGCTCAGGCGTTTGCCGCTTGAATTTTGAAAATCACTAAAGACTGTGATCGCACAGCCTTTGCAAGTGATCTGTTCCTGGGCTTATTTCACCATAGGGAGTTTTTTGCCCTCTCTTCTGCAAGTTGAACCCAATTCCTTCAACCAGAGCGGAGGTGAGAGGAATAATCATTTCCCTGGATCTGCAGGCTCCTTCCCCCTGCAACCACTTCTATCAGTGCTTATCACAAATATATTCTCTCTTATATATATTTATAGATTTAAATTAACACTTACCAGCCACTGCTGAGGTATTTCTGGCAGAGGCATTTGAGGAGGCGCCGGCAAACTGTTGGCGACTTCTTGCTTCTGTACATGTTCTTTTATTTCAAAACCTGTGGAAGAGCAACAGACATCACTTAACACTTCGGTAGATGCAAACGGGACATTTTTTCCACATGTGGACACCATGTCTGACTGTCACACCAAAATCTGGCCCACAGGGCTGCTCACAGCCTACCTCCCAAGCGCTCTTACTGAGGCAGGACTGGAAGAATGCCGGGAATTCAGGAATTTAATCAAGCAGAACAAACACATACTTACTCTATATGATAATGACATATATGCTATTTGGATCAACAAATACCAGACATAGAAAAAATTTACAGGAAATCATTCTGAACTGCCTATCCATCTGGAACTGAAAGACTTAAACAGCTAAAATTCAAACATGTTGCCAGGCATCTACCATACAGATAAAACCAATTTTAGGGGGAGGATGCCACACTTGTGAACATCTCAATGGCACCGTACAGTGAATAAAACACGCTCTGCCTGTGGGCAGTATGTGGCTGGCTGCCTTTTACCAGCAGAGACGAGCAACAGTTGTTCCCACGGCACATTTTGGATGGGCAAGGCCATCGTGCAGAAACGAGTCTAAAACCACCTTTCACGCCAAAAGAGTGGGGAAGAGGGCAGCAGAAGAGACCCTGCCCACCTCCCTTCCCGGCAGCAACGGTGACAGCTATTTGGCCAAGCCCACAGCACCCGCGTTCCCTGGGCTCCCTGCCGCCACCACCATCCCTGATCACGGAGCCGTGGCACGACTCTGCACAAGTCCTGGGAGATGCAGGATGCTGCGACACTCCAACCTGGAGCACGCTGCTGCTGGGGGGACGTTGCCCTAACCAAATCACCATGAACGGAACCATGCACTGAGCGTGTTTTCCCACTACGCCCTTCTTCCTCTTTTTTTTTAAAAATAGTCCCATAGTTTTACAGGTGCATTTGAAAAGGGAAAAGGAGTAGAATGTAAAAGCTGCTTTGAGGGTCCTTTGTATCACTACAGCATCTCCCTCCCAGGGAAAAAGAGGAGTGACCCACTCATTCTGAGTTTTTGGCACAATAATTAAAATCACACTTGAACTCACTTCACAGGAACATGATATCGTTTATTTTTCTAAATATCAAAAGGGAGATTACGGTGCATCTCCTCAATGTTCTGGCAAAAATTCAGTCAATGGATTGTACCCTGCTTACCCCTGGACTGAATTTAGCTTCTAGTGTTTAGTTTAGTTTTTAAAATATATATTTACATAGTCAAATGGATGTCTTTTGGTCAAGATCATATAATTCTCAAAAATGTAATCAATGATGAAATGTTTCTTGTCATAATACCCCAGTCCCACTGGCTGTGAAGTCATGGATTGAAAAACAACACTGATAAAATAAACTGGCTGGGAGGGCCACAGATTCTTCTTTCTTCCTACAAATCAAGTGGGGGATTAGTCTTGGGAAACATTCCAGTTGTTGGGGTTTTTTTCACAGTTATACACTTTCACTTGTTCCTCTTTATGTAGGATGAATCCACATTATGACTGCTATCCATATCCAAGTCTCCCATGCTTTCTGTAACAACCAGAAGTCAACTATGAAGGGCTTTTTACTGAAAACAAACAAACAAGAAGTATAACAAGTGAATGCTATTGACTCTGTAAAACTAGTTTTTCCCCAGTTTTAAACTATGGGTATTTAAGCAAGAACCTGCTCTAAAATTTATTTTCTTCTACCATTTTACACAGCAAAATGAGCATTATAGGTTTATAGCATCAGGTCCCTTTAAGGAAAACAGGCAATGTTGACAGTCATATTAAATGACTAAATCCAGCAACAGTTCTTACTCCAAAATAAACTGTTTGTGTCTTTGTTTTTTAGAAGAAAGTCTGAGTTTCAGAAGGAAATGCCAAGTGTTTTCTTCAGACCTACAATCCATTGGGCATGCCAAGGCTGAGGAAGAAAAATAAAGTTTATAGTTTTGCCAGCTATTCAGAGTAACCGCTGGTCTGGAACGTGGGGCAGGTCAAGGCCAGGCAGCTATGACCTGAAGAACACATCTGCCCAGCCCAGTTCTCTCTGCCTGACAGATATTAAATGAAGAAAACAGTGTGTATTTGGGAGATGGAACAAAACAAGGCAAAAGATTTCTAAAGAATTCCCCAAGTAAGAACTTAGTGAGTTTAAAGTGTTTTACTAAAAGCCAACCAGCCCATTATAATAATTTCCACACCTTTACAAAGAAAGCCATAATTGTCCATTTCCAGATGTTATAAAGAACCCAGCCAGTTCCCAGTTGCCCAGATCCTTCATCACCGTTCCCCATTGATCTTAAATGGCTTGCTCCAGCATTCGAAATATCCTGTTGGATTCACACAGTTGATTTTTGCAAATGTATATAAAGAGTGTGAACTCAGCATAGTACTGAGGCCTCTTAAACTGTGCCAGCGACCCAAGAGCTCTCGTGGAGTTATGTGGGTGGAGTAAAACAACATTTTGAAAAACAGACTCCAAATGACAGTTCAGCTTAGTTACAGAGTACTGTGGGCTTATGCATCTTTTATTGCTTTTAATTTTAATGAAGAGATGAATAGTTTCAAAGGGATGGGAGTACTGAATGTTATAACTGATAAAAAAAGCAGCAGGGTCAGCTCCAGCAAAGAACATGACTCCCCGGGTAGTTTCACACACACTTGAAGCCAGTGCGGGATGGCAGAGCTCCCAGGGAGGCAGCTCCTCTCCTTCCCTGCCTTGGTCCTGTCCCTCTACCAGCCTCTCCTTTGTGCCAGCGGAAGCATGTGTGTGGCCTCAGGCTGAACGAGACCAGGGAAGCGACGCTGGTTAGGACGAAACCGGCAAAAAACCCCCAAATAGTTCCTGTGCTAGCAGAAAGGAAGATGCATTACATGATGAGCAGGAATGAGTAGCCCAGGGAGAGAAACTGGATGCTTTTTTTAAAGGCCATGCTGGCTTAAACTCTATTTAAACTGCAGTTCCATAAACTAGAGTTTATAGACATATAAAGCATAGTCCTATGACCTCTTGCTTAACTGAACCATGGGATTTCCTTGAATTAATTCTTGTTTGAATGAGAGCATATCTTTTAGCAAAATATTCCATCTTGATAAAATGCCAGCAATGGCATGCAGACCTTACGAAGTTCTTCCATTAGTTCATAGCTTCGATGCTCAAAACATGTGCATTATTTCCACTTTGAAACAAACATTCAGCCATTGCATTTACTGTTGTATAAGTCTAAGAGGTCATTCTCAGTCCTTCCTTTTCTACATTAAGATTAATTATGACACCTCATTCTGGATAATTTGAAGACGTATTTCCGGATCCCTTAATCACTTTTACAACTTTTCTTTGAAATGTCTAAATTTTACTTCCTTGAATGTAGGCGCTACAAGTGGGTAAAATGTTCCAGTAACAACTGCACTGAGCGAAGCCCTACCGCTTAATATATGGATCTCGTGCTAATGGATGGATCCTGTAATAGGATGTAATGGATCTTGTTACAGATCCTGTAATAGGCTTTAAAGCCTAAATGGGAGGTGCTGAAAGGTAGAAAGCTATGGTCCTTGGGTCTTTTTATTCTTGGCACATCAAGAGTCATAAATTAAAGACGCCTAGGAAGGTGCTCCGGTATGGAGAAATCGATATCCATATGGTTAAAATCTCTCACCTGTCAAAACCAAGGGGGAGGGTGATGATTTTGAACTGTCTGTTGGTAACAGGTCTTTGCCTGTGCTAACTCCCAAATCATGCCTAGGAACTGATGGAAGAGATGAGTCAGCTCAGGCCAAACCCATGCCAAGGACCGCTCCATCATAATTGAGTTCTAGGGTCCAGAAACATACCCAGCACTGTTTAAGTTACTAGTAGAGCTGTAGCTTTTGTGTCCTGAAACACTATCCACAATCCAGAAGGAAAGGATATGACAACCCTTCCCTGTGTTTGCAAAGTTGGCAACAGAACGTAACCTGACTTCTTGAGAAAGTCAAACGTTTTTCTTAATAAATCTAGCTGAAAAGATTACAAGAACATGCAGTGTCAGATCAGCACTGTTGAGGTTATTTTGAACTCCTGTAAAATACAGCTGTTTCTAAATATATCAAATTGCAGGTTCTCACCTACAGATTTTGGTTTTGGTAAGTTTAGAGTATTTTGATCAGCTTTTGGAGCATGAAGCCTCCTTCCAAAATATGTGAAATTGGTAACTGCCTCCTTCTGTCAGCAGTAGAGTAAAAATAGCAATGGGTCTTTTAGAATGTCAAAATGGAAAGAAGACAATCATTATTTTCAAGTTGATCTCCTTGGACTTGAATCCTGTGGCAAAAATGATTTCTTTACTGAAGGGGGGGGAGCACTGCATCAAACAAGACCATTTTTTTTAGCACTGGAGAAGAAACAAATCATGAGAAATGCAGCTGCTCACAATGTGGCATTTTTCTTCAACACACTGGTATTTTTCAAAAATCTAAACACTGAGGGTTTACACTGACAGTATTTCTGTCAAATGCGGGAGTGACAGAGGTCTTATAGCCCAGATGCCACTTCACACAGAAAGGTGCTGTAAGAAAATATAAGAGTACTGTTAGAAAAAATAGTGAGGAATATTCTTCGTATAAGCTCTGTGGAAAGGTTGCTGTACACAGTGAATCATTTATATTGCATTCAGCTCCATAATCTTGATGGAGACAAAAGCGATTGTGCAATCCAAATGGTTTTTAGATAAGAAGAAAAGTGGAAAGTGAATATAACTTTTAATTGCAAAATGCAAACCAAACATGCTGACAGCCATTTCCTAGCTCTGGCTCAGCACTCCTGTACCAGCCGTGCACCAGAGTCCACCTCAATATCAAGCCTTTTGATGGATTTGAGTCATTTGACAGAGATGCAGCATGCAGCACCCACACATCTATAAAATGGTGCTGTGGCCAGCACTCCCTGATACAGTATTACTTTTCCATTAAAACTCACAAATAGCATTGCTGCCACAAATAAAATGAAGTAACCACTCTCCCAGCAGAAGAGAAAACATTCTATCTAGCACGTAATTTTGTGGCTGGATTCACCCACGTGCACCCAAGACACTTCCAGTATGCCTTTTGCTATATTTTACTGCTGAACATGAAGGAGAGCATTCAGGAAAGTTACACTTTGGTTTCACCCTGTCTTTCTGTCTTCCTTCAATTTAGGGCTTGTCTTTAGCTCTTAAAGCTATTTCACTGAGCACAGACTTATTCTGTGCATTCTGCAAGTGAGAAAACCCACCCCTGACACTGACCTTTTGATGACTGTATCCTCAGGAGAATGTTAGTTATTACTGCCTTCTTCTCCCTGACAGTGGAAGTTAGATATTCATGGTCCAGAAGTTCAAGAAACAGGCGCAGCTCAACTATTAACTCTTCCATGGCTGAAAGACAAAAAAAGAGAAAAAAATTAAAAATTGGTAAAGCTTCTAGACACTTTGATATTTTCATCGATCTTTAGGGAAAGTCTCTCTTTCCCTCATCTTATTTCTTCTGTTTGCTGGGGTAAAAAATCACAGGTATTCCTTTTTTACAGTGATTGTCTTTCTTACAATTTCCAAAGACAAGCTCCCAACTTGTTGTGTAATTTCTTATTTACTCGCCAGATTCCTGATGATGCACTTCATATTTCATCCTATTTCTATTTTTCCAGATCTCAAGGCTTTCCAATTCACTCTAGAAAAAATGACACTCCTTTTCTGTATTCCCAATGCTTCATAATTTTTTTATTAACAAACTTTATAAGCACATTTCCACTTTTTTCCTTTCAAATTGCCTCTGAAGTCTTGCATTGTCTTAATACCTGCAGAAGCTCAGACCATACATACAAACACATTTGTTACAGCCTAATCATATGACGCCTATTCAGCAGGTTTATGAGAAGCCCATGGTATTGAACCTCATTTTCATGCTTCAGTTTTCTCATAATTCTGAGATTCTCTGGTTCCTTCGCTTAAGTGAATGCACTATGTTTAGTTTGGGTTTCATCTTGGATAGAATAGTTCACATTTTCATACTTTCTGCATCTAATGACATTATCCTCATTAAAAGACAAGGAGAAACATCCATTTCATTTCAGGGCCACACCTAGGATTAATCTCAGTCCTATCCTCGTTCCAAAATGTCTCTATTTAAGTTTTTCTCTACTTAATCACATTTGTTTTTATAGTATTTTCACAGCCTAACAGGGCGACCGCTGCTAAGCCTCTTCAGACCTCTAAAAAGTACCTTCTTTGCTGCTTAATCCCTTACCAGCTCTTCCCTACTCCTAAAACCTTTTCCGAGACAGTCGTTTACCCAACTGAACCTGGAATCCCTTTTTTCCATTTCTGAGAATGTGTCTGGATGTTTAAACAACTCTTGGTCAAGATGCATTTGTTTTATCCTACACTTGAAAACTGCACCACGCAGCGCAACGTGCAGATGTCAGCTACAGCCCTACAAGGTGTTGGGGTGCAGGTTCTCCCATTTATTTGCAGACTGTACCTGCAAGTAGGCTCAGGCTGCTCTGGCAAACCTGACATACTCCTAGCAGGCCCAGAAGACATGCCAGTCTACAATATCAAGGCACGATAATGTCTTAACAAAGAAATCCCTGAAGAAGTACGCTTTGGCAAATATTTTCTGAAAGACACCATTAATTTGCACGTATACATTCACCCTGCCCAAGTTTTTTCTTGGTGAATATGTTCTTCTATTCAACTGTCCAGTAGTACTGCCATTATGTAAACTGTCCACACTTTCAGGAAATACGTTTCTCAAAGATTTTTACAATATACAGGCAGAAAGAGGGTATCCAAAATGACAGCAAAACTGTCTACATCACTTCACAATGTAGCTCATGAAAAACATCCCATGACTACAGGTCTTTTTTTTTTGCCATCACACTTGTAGCCGTCTAAGCCATCTAGAAGTCCGTCAGAAATCCAAAGTATTTCACAACAACCCTATTACTTCCAGTGTTGTTCACATTATGGAACAACAACATATACACCTACAGCATACAGCTTTCTGAAATGAAAAGGTATACGTTCAGATTTGTGAAGCAGTAAGTGATCACAAGACTCAAGGAGGAAAAAAGAAAGAGGATCTATGACCTAAAAAAAATAGTAATACCCAAATAATCAGCTCTTTGTTGTTTTTTTTTTTTTAAATGGTACACTTTAGAAATAAGATGTATATTCCATTAAGTGTATAGTGGTCTCTTGCTTTGAAGCATGCTTTGAATATAAGCTGTATTACTACTGTTGTTATAAGCTTTATTTTAGTTATGGAATATATGAATCTTTTATATTTACTTATTTATTATAATACATGCATTTCAAAAGCTATCATTACCATAGAATCTAGGCAGTCACTGTGAAATCTAATCCGTATACAGTACAAGAAATGTGTATTTTTCAAGTAGTTCTACAGCCATACAAATTACTGTCAGTAATTGCACATATTACTGCACTAAAATTTCTTTGCAATGGGATGTTTTCTGGATTCTTTAAGGCAAAGGATTGTAAATAGGCTGAAAGGGAGCTCCCCCTTCTCCTCTTCACCAGCGAATACCGTGTGCCATTTCTTTGCTGAGAACCTTCACTTCTGGGAAGAAAGAGGGAAAAGGGTGAAAGCATCAGATACCATTGATGTGCATGGCGTGCATATCTATTTTCAGTTATTAAAAATTCTAAGATCCTTGTACTCAGGAGCTGATAATCTAACATAAACAGGTAGATTGTAAAATGAGAAATGAAAACAGAGCAAGCGGGAGTCATGAAGCAAAGAGACAGGGAAGCAAGAGAAGAGGAGATAGGAAACTGCTGCTGGAGAGACTCCTGGGAACTGGCATCAGCCCAAATCTCTCCTGAGGCCTCATGCCATAAATGTGTGGCCTTCCTCTATGTCTTTGGAGGAAATCTGCATTGCAGTCACTGGTGACCGCAGTCCATTGACCTACGATGACCAAGCCACCTAAGTTACTGGAAGCAGTTTAACTGCCCCCAGCAGAGGATTTAAAAAAAGGCCTTGGTTAGGACCAACAGAGGATGACACAATGAAGCCGATACCAGTAAGACAATGCTTAAAAAATCTCAAAACCACTGCCTTAGTAACACATTCACCGTAACCGTGTTTACATTTGGCCTGGTGTCCAGCACTGTGGTTCAAATATCTAATAGTCCATCATAAAGGAATACAGAGCGTGAGAAGACTTCTCGTCCTGCCTTTGCAAACTTAAAGGTATATGACACTGACTTCAAGCAAGCAGTTGTAAAATGCTAGGCATGAAGACTTCAGACATTGCTTCTCTTATTTTTCTACCAGGATTAAACTGGGGTTTTATTTTCTTTTGTGGGAGTTAATAGCATCACAAACATCAAAGTGTAAAGGAAGGAAGTTCTGAATTTCACTTTATATATATGCAGTGATGTCAAACATCCAAAAAGAAAGAAGGGAAACACTGTTCCCAGCTAGTAAGAAACACTCTTTCCACCTATCTTAAAAGTGCACCTTGCTTTTTTAATACTTTTGCTGCTTAAGCAGAGAACAGAAATACTGCCATGGAGTGCATTTGAAGTATTTAAAATAAGAAACTAGAAACTCTTTTTTCTAAGATGGCAACAAATAAACTTGTATGTACTCAGGAAAAAACAAGTTTGCCTGTTGTCAATCATTGGCTTATTTTCTGGATTAAAGAATCTTCTTTTCTCCTTCCTAGAAATGTAATGATGTGCTCACAAAAGTAATGGATCTGAATAATAGAAAATCCACATAACGCATATTTTCAGTAAGCAATCATTACTTCAGAAATGGAGACTAAAAATGAGAGGGTGATGCAAGTCTCAAAGAAAAACATACTCCTCCAGTGAGAGATTACCCTTGGAAATCTGACATCACCACAAAATAAGAATAATAATCAGAAGGCTCTCAAAAAGGGGCCAATTTATTTGACAGTTTTGGCTGTATTCTCATTGCCAAAGGAATTACTTCTAAGTGGCAGGTGGTGAAAGGCAGGGTGGAGCCCAGGGATGGTAATCACAACAGTAAGCAGATTTTAGCTCCACTGAGGAGCAAAATCACATTCCATATTAAATGATGAGAAGTCCATTCTATGCTCAATAGGAATTATAGGCCCCTAATGGGCTGCTGCAATTGCCATGTACAAATAAAAAAACAATGATACATCCAGAAGGGTTTCCAAGACTGGCTCTCAAGAGTTTTAAAGTTTTTCAAATGACAGCACATAAAAACTATATACACAAGCCAGCCACGGAATACACCAAGGTAAAAATAATCAGAGGAAGGCAATTACATCATACTGTAGTTTTTGTTCCAAACCAGAACTAAAACCAACTGAGATTGAAAGAGTATGATGATGCAATTATTCCAAATCTACATTTATGGGTACTAGCCTATAACCATTTTTTAAAGAATATAAAGTTTTCACTTCGAATTGATTAAAAAAAAATCATACAAGCAGTACTATATCACATACATTATTTCAAGGTTGCTTAAACCAGAAGAAAAGACAAGGATGAGCTCATTAATGGTCAGACTGTTTTTTGGTCACTCGCAGCAACTACAGTATCTCTTAACCTTGCCATACCACAGATGACCCAAGAGTGTTTTCCAGTTGACTAATATATGCTGAAGGACTTAAAGAAAAAAACCCACCAAATCCAGGAAGGATGACAAATATTTTTATTGATTATTGTCTTGTCCATACAATACAAACCCCACACAAAGTAAATGCACTTCCATGCTTGCGTGTCTATTATAAATGCACATATATAAATATGCCAGTATACAAATCTATCATAGAAATATGAATTAAAATTGAACTTCAAATTTTTAGAAGATCCTCTTGATTCGTTCCTTGCGCATTGCTGAATCTAATTTCCCTGGTCTTAAATCTTCTATTCTCTGCTTAGTTTGTCATTTGCAGATGTTAAAGGCCAGAACAGACCATGTCAATGAGATCCACTAGAAGAAATCACCTGATCTGACTTTCTGTACAATACAGGCCAGAGACTTTCATCTAGCTACTCCTCTGTTAGTGGAGAGACTTGTATTTACCTAAAGCACACCTTCCAGGAAAGCCAAAAATCTATGTCAGCATTTTGAGCCCTACTTTCATGGGGGGGGATCCCATTTAACTTCCTGAAACAAATTTGATTGGATTTATGGATAACATTGATGCCAATCTTCAACCTATATATGAAAATCAGGTATTGAGAATAGGTGTGCTTCAGTCCAACATGCACACACACACACACACAAAAGCACTATATTTAGTAACAACTAAGAGATTTTCAAAGTGGGTGTCTCAGCGTTAACCTTGCCTTTACGGTCGTTTATTGCAAGGCTATATAAAAAGAAATACATACCTAATCCTATAATAGTATTTATTCTCTGAAAAATGTTCATGCTGCAGTTCTGTACTACATAAAGATGTTCTCTAACTCGTACACCACATGGGCCAATTTCAATGCATCTGTGTTCTCACCTCTTAAAAATCTAAGCCTCCATATTCTGTTAGCAGTATGATACTTTGGGACTTCCTCCAGAAAAAAGTTAAAGCTGGTGATGGCTGGCTGGCTGAATGATTAAAAATGATTCTCTTTCAAAATCTGATTAAAGCCTACTAAGATCCAATCTGTAAAAACTTCTTGAAACATACAGACTCTCCCACCCTGCCAAAAAAGCCTCGTTGGTATTTCGGTACACAAGCAACAGTGGAGAAACCAGACATATGATCTAGTTTTGAATCAAAACCAGAGTGTGAACTGCCTGTTTATACCCATTTCTATTGAAATAGTGTCATCATCCTTAGTTTTGGATGTCATCATTTGAATATTTTATTAAAAAGCTCACAACAGAATATTGCTGGGGAAACCATGTCTGTTTTTCATAAAGATAAAAATATCAGAAATACTGTGAAGAATATAGAGCCACAAGGAGACAAAAATCTTTATGAAGAAAAACACAAAATCACTTTGACTCGCTTCCACTCAATCCTATAATGCAGTTACAAAAATCCAGTAATTAATGAAAAAGTTCCTTTTATGACTACATTGTCATTATCCAGGAAAAGAATTTCACACAGAAATACACAAATTCTGGAAGCAGGCAGTGATAGCGTATTTAGCACTAGAAAAAATTTTTACTTTTTTCAATATGCTACCAGAAACTAGATGACATATTTGAAAACTGTATCGAAATCCTATCCACTAAGAATTGAAAAGGCATGGTGTTCGAAGAACATAGAGTGCAAAGATAAGACTTTTGACTAGGAGAATTTTCTCTTGGTTGCATCAACCCTTCTTTGCTGCCCTAATAATAATAGTGGACAAGGTGTGATGAACTCTACCTGTTAAGTATGCTAAAAACCTGCTCCAGAAAGTAGAGATGATCATCTTGGGGGTACATGGCATTACAGGAAAGAATGGTAAAAGTGTATGAAAAAGGGTGAACCCTAAATAGTAGATGAAGCCCTAAAGATGAAGAATTAGCACAGAGCAAGTAAAACACATAAAAGGATTGTCATCAGAGTGTTTAAATGTAAAAATAATGATATTTAAGCCTCTCTAAAAGCTCGTAACAGTCATCTTTTGTTTAAAATTTGGAGCTCGCCCTACTGTCACAAACTCTTTTTCCAGGCAGCTTGGGGCAAGAGAGGCAAAACACAGCTACTACAAACTCCTCCTGTCTCATACATATTTATAATCAACCTCAATGAGTGTCAAGGGATCTTTTCAGCCACAACCCACATGTATTCCTCTTTTTCTTTCTTCCCTCTGCTTCAGTTTTCAAGGAATTGGCTTTTACAAAATCAGCTTTCCAAAAAAGCTATCAGAGCTCCAAATGCTGCTGTTGCAATAGTTGGGTGATAAAACAAGAGGTGGGAAAGCATTAAGGAATGTTTGGACAAGAAACAAGCTGCCAAAAATCTTACTCCATCAGCTACAGCCATGCAATGAGTGACAGCAATGCAGGAGTGTAATCCATTAGCATAAGGTAGATGGAGAAAGAGTTTATTTTTTAAAGTCCATACCACTGTTTAAGCACTGCCACAGACTTTGGAGAGGAATGCCTCCTTTTAAGCAAGTTCACAGACTCATAGAAAAAAAGAAGAAAGAAAAAAAGAAAGAAAAAAGGAAGAAAAAAGGAAGAAAAAAAGAAAAAAGAGAAAAGGTAAAAGACATAAAAGAGAAAAAATAAAAAATAAGAAAAAAGAATTAAAAAGAACAAAGAAAAAAGAAAAAAGAAAGAAGAAACAGAAGAACAAAGAAGGAAGAAAAGAAAAAGAAAATAGAAGAAATTAGTATTACAGGCATTTATTTTTATTTAAGTATTAATTATCTACATTGAACTCATAATATGTTAGCCAAAAAAAAAACCCCAAACCCTCCTGATAACTAACTACAGAAACTTACAGTGGACTTTATCGAGTGGCTGAAGACTTTCTCTAAAAGTATATTTTCCACATGAGGCTTCTTTTGTTCCCCAAATAAATGTAACCTACCTTGTAAAGCAAATGAACATGGATCTCACTCCAACTGCACGCCCAGGGGGCTGGGCAAGAGTCTCGCCCTCCCGCCTCCGTGCTCACTGTGGGCATTCAGGTTGAGTTTTCTTTTCAGACTCCCATTACCCTACTAGGGCAGAAAATAGAAATTTCTTGCATTTAACCAGCTCCAAATGTATCAGCTGACATCATCTCGTCAGGACAAGACATTCCAGGTCTTGCTCGCTGGCTCCTGCATTAACTCAGCTCCTCCGTTACTCCAAACCACAAAAGATAAGCAGCCACTCCAGAATTAATAAACGGGCTCCGATTTCACAAAAGAAAAGCAGTTCCCTCATGATGCAAAAAGGAGACAGAAAATCTGTGGTAGGAGGTGAAAGTCTGCCCCAGACCCCAAGTCCCAGGGGGAGATGGGGCTCAGTTAAGGCTGAGACACGCAGAAGCAGATAACCTGCGGTAGTCAAAAGAAAGAGAAACGTTGCAATACACCTTGTGAGTTCTTCACTCGGGTCCTCAGCTGCACACAGATCCCTTTTAGGTTAGGATTTCTCTCAAAGTTATGAATAATTACATATCCAGCAGAAATGTGAGACAGTAAATTAATGAAGTTAATGGAATGGAGAAACAGAATAGCAAAACAATGACAAAGAAATACAAATATGGCAATGGTAGGAACTGCATATTATCATTTGGTATTTTGTGTATTCAGCAATACAATTTTTATTATACATGTCAAATAACAAACTTAAAAATTGTTCAAGAAGTCCTGCATCTTATCATGTCAGCCATATGTGCAGTACAATCCAAGAATAGTTTGCACTCTGTGAATCTGGTGCTCTAGGCTTCTAGTTTGCAGCTAATTTAAAGCCAGAAATGAGATAATACTGCTTTTTCTAAGAACAGATCCAGAAGTCCTCACATTTATATGTGAAGATAGAAAAAAATAAATTTTTTTGTATCCTACGACACTTTTTTATACCACAGTTCTCACTGCTGGGTCCGTTAGGCAATGAGTAACTTCTACCATACATTGCTTATTGTCTTATGCTCTTCCCAAGCAGAGAGGCATGTTCTGCTTTTTCTGTCAGGCTTTTGAAAATTTCTTTAAATAGATGTACACATTGATACAGATTTATGTTAAGAAAATAAGATCAAAGATACATACTTTACACTGATAGAGAGTAGAATGGTGAGAGCTGAAATCTCTCTTCATGTGGAAAATACATCATTTCCCACCTTACACCAGTGCCCAAGAAACTTCTGTCTCCTTTAGTGTCACCCTTCTTCTTATATTGGAGAATTTCATTATGTAAGAGGTAGATCGTAGTCAACATGGAAATTTTATTTAAAAAAACCCAAATCTCTACAGAGAATGCTCCACAAGGTTTCAACAAATCCTTCATAGTAAAAAATACTTGAACTCTGTGAATATCATGTATCTATATATAGATACATAGATGCATATATATCAGTTATTTAATATCTTGTGTGCTCTGTTCCTTATCCAGGGGTGGCTCTGGGCCTTAGGGACTTCACATTCTTTAATGTGTTCCATGAAATGCAGAAATATTAGTTTTCTTAGGAGCTTTTCGATGGCATTCACCCTTGGATTGTCCAAGTGATTCACAAATGAAGTTTGCTACAAAGCACAATTGCACAGGCAGTATCACCTCATTTTAGACAAGGAACTAAGATAAAGAAAGAGTAGAGATAGAAGGAGCTCCTGATTCTGGATGCTGTTTGAAATTAGCCAATTTTTCAAAGTGCTCAGAACCACGCAGAACTTGACTTCTGCAAGCCCAGCTCTCCTGGACCCCAGCTGATCAGGAGAGCTCTGCACTTTTGCCAGGTGGCTCACAGGACCTTGATTTCCACGCTTAGGGAATGAGGAATATGTGGTCACTGTCAGCCTCCTGGGAAGTCAAGTCTAAGATGCTGGGCTTATCACGCAACTCTGAAGACAGAGGATCCAGTGCTCTAAGGCAATGCTAGACTGCCAGAAAAACGAGAGTATCCTTTCTCTGCTGCAATTCTTTGCCTCATTCAAAAATCTGGAGGACACCTAAACAGGTGCCCTAAAACCATCACCTTCTCCCACTATGCAAGTTGACTCACTCCTAGACCTCTGTTCTGAATAAGGATGTAAATGCAACTGAAATTCCATAAAATCCCACCATCGTGATAAATATCACCATAAAACTTCTCAGTCAATTAGTATGTACCCTTAGACATTTTTTCCAGGTCAGAAAGAAAGCGAGCTTTGCTACATCTCCAACACAGACTTTTAGAGACCAAGGGGAGAAGCAGTTGCAAATGTATGGGACCTTAAGGGAGAATAACTGCAATAAGCATCTTCTTTCGTAACACTGGCCCTCCCACACAAGCACCCATCCAAAACAGCTTTTTACAGTCTGATGCTCAAAAAGGAATGTCTTACACATGTTGTCCCAGGACATTCATGGTTTTATGGAGAACTGAAAATCAACATGTTGAAACCAGTTCATAAACCAAGACACAGTCAAGATGATAATAGTAAATGAAGTGTTCACAAAGAAGCACATATAATGTAATAATAATGACAACAACAACAACAACAACAACAATAATAATAATAATACAGTATTTGGTATGTAGCCCCTTGCACTGTAATTGTGTGGTACCAGTGGAGAAATTTTTCTGTACCAGATCTGACACCAGTTTGCAGTGGAAAATAGAAAGCAGGGTTTGAGGCAGTGGGCAGGTAATGAAAATGAGGACCTACTGTTTGGTGACACGCAGGTAGGGCTGGTGGCAGAGCCTATATGCTAAATCCATCAATGGGTGACAGGGAACAGCTCTCCTCCTAAGCTATGCCTTCAAAGCGCTTTCTCCAGCATGCACACACACACAAGTTATATCACTTTGCTGAACTTCTTTGGTGCACCATTCACTTGGACCTATCTCTGACACACATGATTTGTAACTATGAAATATATTCTCTATTGAAAACAGCGATATATGCATTGCAACAGTGGATTCAGCTAGCTGTAGGAAAGTTGTAATTCTAAAATGGGGAATTTCAATTCCCTTTACCTCGTGTAGCCCTCAAGTTAATTCTCTGAAACACATCAATGTCTCTCTGATTTCTCCTCTTTCTGGTTCTCCTTCATGATTACTACGTCGACAGGAAAATTAAATAAACTTTTAGTTTTATAGTTTCTGACCAAAAGAAAGGTCAAGCTCAGCCACCCAGAGGCAAATTATTCCTTTCGGTTCCTTCACTCAGCCCACCTCTACAGCATGCAAAACAAGACTGACCAAAGGTTCCCTATGTAACTCTGGCAGTCAGTGCTGGGAGCCTGGATTTGCTCCAGGTGCCTCTGGGCTTGGACAGAGACTGCTCCAGAGGAGGGCCACAGCAAACGCACTAACCAGAGGTAAGGGATCAGCCAAGAGTGGAATTCGCACTTGCTAACGGAGCTCCACGGAGCAACCTTCAAGGCCCCTTTTTTGCCTCCATAACTGTGTTTATAAGTGAAGGTTACACTTTCTCTCTAAAAGCAGATAAAGTTAGCAAGTACCTCTTAGAAATCTGTGAAAATTTAAGTCCCAGAAACTAAATTATATTTCCTTAAAATAGGAGAATTAGAAGCCAAAAAAGTGCATTTTTTACATACTTGTTAGAAAAGAAGATGTGCTAAAGAATACACTAGTAATAAGCTGGTTCAATAAGTCAACAGAAATTTTGCCAGTTGAGCTAAGGACCCTGCTGGAATTCAAAATGCTATTTTGTCACAAAATCTCATACCGCTGCCTTTAAAAACATGCAGAAACTTCCTCATTTAAATATTCTAGCACAATGCTGGAGGTGCCTATGAGAGTTTTAAAGAACTGCAGCTGTATGCAGGTAAGGTTCACTGCCCTGGCAAAACACGGGCAGTTATTATCATGATAGGACCTGAAACCGAGCATGCGGTAGAGGAAGGATCACAAACACTCTGGAACAATTTTCATGAATGGATTTCAACCCCACAAATCTGATGTAAGAAGTTGTCACCATGTCACCAACAGCCACCTAGTGAACCATATGAAATACACTAAGTGCAAAGCCAAGTAATTTCAATAACCAGAGTACTGATACATGGTGGGTTTTGTCTCCAGCACTGATCAGGCTGAAAACAAGGTATCAGACCACTACATTTCAAAAGACTTGAGCATTTCACGGCATGAAAACCATCAACTCCTTCTTTAAAAATCAGTAAGTGATATATCATTTTAATTACTGACTGTATAGTGTGCCATAAGATGGACAGAAACACTGAAATTAGTGAAGATACTTCTTCATGGTAGCCTTCAAAATGCACAGTCAGATGCCTGAAACATTAAATACTGGATACTGCACAAGCTTTCAAAGAAAACTCCATCTTTCTCATACTACCAACAGTTATTCTGAAGACTTATGATGAACTGGATCTGCAGAAAGATGAAGTGCAAGGCTGGACCTGAAGTGGACTACAGCGCTCTTAGTTCTGTTCGCTGTTTCTTTAGAGTACAAAATTCTAGCAGGAAACTTTGCCTGAAAAAAATGCAGATTCTGACAAATTTATTTAACTACTGTTTCTGGGTTTGGTTGTTTGTTGTTTTTTTTTAAATATACAATCTACCTGAATACAAAACTTGGACTTAAAATTCAATTTCCCTCATCAAACAAAATAAACATTAATCTCAATTCTAAGGATACAGAATAAAATAAATAAATAAGCAAATTCCCCTCACAACAAAATAGAACAAAAAAACCTTACTAAAAACTTTGAGTCCTTATCTGGTGTAGTTCTCATGGTTTCAGTGATGCTCAACTAATTTATTGCAACCTAGGATATACAGCTAATACTTGTATGTGACAGAGACTTAATTTTAATTATAGTTGTGCTTTGAATTTGAATCATGAAACCAGAAAACATATGTTTAACAAACAGTAATAAACTGCTGCTAACACCTTTCTTTCAGGCTGCTCCAGCCACCTTTCCTCTTCTATCTGAGCACCCTCACACCTCTTTGGAATACAGACTGTGTTAGACAGACTTACTTACAAAATCTCAGGGAAAATTTACCTCCATGGTTTTCACTCCCCTTGGCCGCTTTCTGTTTTCTGTTTTCTGCACATTATCCGGTTTTTCTACATCTGCTTAGGCTGCCCCATATGTTTGGAACAGCCTTCCTTCTCCCTGCCAAGCAACCTCCCTCTCTCCCATGAAATCCCTCTTTCTTTCAGCAGTCCCTTCAACAATAATCCTCACATTCCCCCTCACCTAACAGTTGCGCCATGTCTCGTCATGCAGCTGGGTGTTTTTATCTACCTTTAGGCCAGATCTTGCAAACATTTTCCCATGGTAAAAAAAGTCCCAATCCTTCTGATTGGTTTCACTAACCACAACAACAGGATGAGTTCAGAGAAAAAAAAAAAATTAAAAAAAAGCGCCGTGTTTAGTTACTGACATCTAAAAGGCAGTAATTGCATTCCTGTGCAACAGGAGGAAAGTAGACAACCAGTCGGACGTCTGCTCCTCCTGCCAGCAGCAGGAGGATGCGGCGCTGAGGATGGGAGAACAGGGCAGCTGCTGGGACGTACCCTGGCACCAGCACCGGCACTGCCCGGCTGGCTGTGCCCGCTCCATCCTCCGCCCTCACAGCCTGCCCTCTCCAACAGGGAGGTGATATTTTAAAAAAAAAAATATTATTTTTCCATACAAGAGTATTTCAGAGCTCGGAGGATGTATGTCCAAAATGTTACCATTACCAGAGGCTCTCGCTCACCCTCAGTGAGGGTGCATTTTTTGAGGTCAATAAGCTAATTTACCGTTTGTAAAATGTGCTGCCATAGAACTGAACAGCACAAGCAACACCAGCTTCTCACTGTTCTGGCATCTAAAAACTTCCTATCTGGCCATGGGAGAGAAAAAAAATGCACTTTACACATACCCTCAGCGTGTTCTCCCCATGACTGCCCACTTGTGTCAGCTGATGGATACCATAAAGATAAAAATGGACCATTGGATCCAGAACAAAACCCTCTATTCAAATGACACAGCTACCTCTGAGCATACTTCAGCAATATCACTTAGGCAAAGAAGCCACATTTTATGACTAGGAGGATCACTGTGACTCCATTTCTCCTCACCAGACTTCTGTCAGAGCTGAGGGAATATCCTGATCAACATGAGCTTCACCAAGGGTTGGGTGTGCCGTCGATCTCATGCCTTGTATCACTGGATAAGGTCCTGGATTGCTTGTTTAACAATATTTGCCAAAAGGTGCTTCCCAGTTCTTCCTGTATTCCTGAGTAACAAAGAAGATGCGCTGCCAAATGTCCTCCCACTGAGATCTCAAAGGCAAAAACCCAGCACCCTCCCCCAAGAAAAAAAAAAAAAAAAGCAGCAAGGATTTCAGTTTACAGCAAGTTTGCATATTTTCCTGGGTTTATGTGCTTTGTTTTTCACAGACTCATAGCCTAACTATGAAACCACAGACTGCTGCATCTGTTGGTCTCAGTTATTATCAAAAATGTGCTGACTCTGTACAAAAGTTAGCCCATTGCATCATAGCACAAACAACCCGTGTCACGCCTGTCGCCGTGCGCAGATGAGCCCGGTGCAGCATCCCTCCGCAGCCAGGCTGGGGAAGGACCAGCTGGTGCGGTTGGGCAGCGATCGGGCTCCGCCGGCTCAGCCCGGCACCAGCCACAGCTATTACACAAAGGTAAAAGCTATTGATGGCAAGCATTTGCATCCTTGCCTCATCTCACCATCTGCTTCTGCTGCTGCTCACTTGAAAATTAATACGGTCGTTGTTTGAATCAGAAGCTAATGCTACATCTGTCTTCCTTAGCATTACAGATAATTATTAGACTACGGATGCAACCCTTTTTGCAACTCAAATGGGGTGAGGGTGGCCTCTCATCTGACAGGATCTGTCCTTCGTCAAGAGAGACCAAAATGCTTCATTTGCAATTGCAGACCCTGAAACAAATTGGACTGAATCTGCCTCCTCCTAGTCTGTGTTCCCTTACTTTCCCTTCTTCTTCTTCCCCCGGACGCTTTCATCAGAGCTAAAAAGTAAATTAATAAAGTGTAAATCTCTTTCAATGAACATAAAAAGGTCTTTCACAAGCAAATGTATGGAAAACTCAGGGCTGGTCTTGCTTGTATAAATTACATCTCCTAGCCCAATTTCTAGGGGCTGTTCACCAATCATGGACATTAAGGAAACAACTAAAATTGCATTTTATCATCTCAATCATTTATTCTTAACAGTTTCCTATTTGCATCTGATTTGCACTGCATAAAGAAAAGCAGAAATAAGAGACGAATCAAGTATATACTGCCATAAAGTCCTTGAGGTTAGCATACTCATACAGATCTTAATTCTGTGGCCTTTAATCCAGAGAAAGTGTCAAAGAGATATTCCCATATATAAACTGCAACATACTGGTTTTAGAGAAGGACTAATTTCACAGGCTTCAAGGGGAAAACTCTGAGACAGAAATCTGTTCTCTTCTTTCCCATGTAAGACATGCTGGAAACTGCTTATAGGAACATTATCAAACTGAATATTTTTAAAAGCCTCCTAGTAAAAATGATTTTACCCTACGTGTACTTTTCATCATTCAAGTTAGAAATTATTTACAATAAGAAAGCGAGCAGTCAAATCCACTTTGATAGTTTTTAGGGGAATTCTAAAGAAATGGCTATATCTAAAAAAAAACCAGAAAAACCCCTTCTGTCATGTTCAAAGCAATTTGAAAACGCAGTGAAGAAACTTCTAAGAAGAAAGTTTGCAACCATTTTTTTCAGAAGCTATAGTTTGAGCACCGTGGTTATAGCGAGTAAGCTGCTAAAACTAAAAAATATATAAGAAAGGAAAAAATGCTCCATCATGTCCTAGTCCTTTCCAGTTCTTTCCCCCTATTTGCAGAGGCTCATGACATATATACACATTAGCGGTAAAATAATGAAAGATGACCTCCTTCACCTCCTAGCAGCAAGACAACAACAGACAATTGGCAAAAGGCAAAAAAGGCCAGCGGAAAAATGGAAACTAGTTAAATAAGCCTTTGTTTTGGGGCATTTGAGAATGGCAGAAAGGTGCTTCAGAAAGGCCAGGCTGTCCTGTGAATAGGAAGGAGCATGAGAAGAAAAACAAGAGAGAGATGGGTCATTTGGAGATCATGAACCTTAACAGTATTTCCTGAAGAAAAACAAAAACGTTTATCTCCGTTAAACAGTTTGTTTATAGGAAAGATGCAAACATGCACTTGTGGCAAAGAGTTTTTCTTTTCTATGCTGCTTTAATCTGTTTTGCCACGATTACACTTTTTTGCCCCCAATTTTTCTTAGGAGACATACAAAGAAAGGCAAAATCAGCTTACACTTTCTTTTGATACCAGATGGCAAACTGATGAAAACTGACTAATAGCCAAATCAAGAAACGAATTATGATGAAGGCATGGATTCTAAAAAAAAACTTTGCAATTTTTCAAGTGAGAGAAGCAGGAGAACAAATATCGCGTAACTTTTAGGAAGTAATTTCCATTCTCAAGGCACTGTAGACCCATTAACTATTTCATTTTCCTACCACCTTTTTGGGTTACAAAGTAGCACTCTCTCTGGTTTACAGCTGGGAAACTGAGGCAGGCTTAGTACCCCAAAGACCTTCACGGAGCGTAACTCAGCGCTGCCACCAGAAGGAGCTGCCGCTCGTACCCTTCCCAAACCCAGGCTGTCATTCCTGCCCCTTCTCTGGGCTGGCACGCATCCCTGTGCAGCCACAGCATGGACTGGAGCAGAGGACTGGTACAGTTTTTAGGTGCAATACCTAGTTATGCTAGAGTAACTTTATGGTGGACCACCACTGTGGATCTACTTGTACCTACATTAATGCCCCATGGAGCTCCATGGGGCTGTAGTCCCAAACTCAGGTCGTTTAGAAATCCCTTTTATCCTAGGATCAGGCAATAGCGGGGGATCTCAGTATGAAAGAATTAGGTGCTCCTCTGTGTCCACTTTCCTGACTTATCACAAGGAGAGATAGGACATGTGGAGGGCTGTTGTCCCATCCAGACTGCACGCTGGAGCAGTTCTGTGCACCTCCTAAAGAAGGAATACCTGATATATCCCTCCTGGGGACACCAGCAAAAGATGGGGAAAACTGCACATACTGCAGTTCTCAAAATCCACAAATTTGGTGTCAACATCATTTCTGTGCCATAACCTCAAATTAGCCCTATAGACCAAATATATCCACATTGAATGTGTAACACTGAATGTCTGAGGCAAAATCTCAGATCCAAATAGCATTTGTCTAACGATTCCCATTAATGGCAAAGTTCTCCCAACGTCAACGGCTGCTGAGATAATCTAACCCTTAGCACATCTGAAAATCCAAATCAAGCTGTGGCCCTCGCAAGATAATCTGACTAATTTTATCCTTTCTTGACAGTGTTGTCTATTTTTGTCTTTGGCTTTTGTAATTAAAATGCGGATCTAAATCATGTGACCTGGATGCAGTGGAAAGTCCTTAAGGACTTTTTGAAGAAGAGATAAGTTTTCCGTAAACCTTAAAAAAGCCCAAACCCCTATATAGTAAATGACTCAATATTTGTATTAGAGAATGAGAAAAAAGCATTCAAAGCATGTAGAGTTTACTATTACGCTATTCGTAACTGTAATAATATTTAATTTTATTAATAAATCTCTACACCACTTTGCAGGTTTCCCTGACGTTGCAGAGCCGTCCCAGTGCCACAGCCCCGTGAGCGGGGCAGACCCCACTGCCAGGAGCTGCCTCTGCGCGCGCCGCAGCATGGCTCGACCAGATGTGCAGATGCTAATAAATAATAATAACGACGATGATGATGGCAGAACCATGTAACCGTCCACGATTTTCTAGTTCCCAGCCTCTCCTCGAACTGAAACACCAAACCGCCTCAGCTGGCTGGCGAGAAGTCAGATGCTGACAGCCATCCTGGCAGCGCTCTCGGCCCCCGGGGCCCCTCACCTAATTAGCCTGACAGGGAGCAGAAGGATGCTGTGCCGCTGCCAAACGGGGAGGTGTGGGCTCAGGGGGACACCCCATTTCAGCACACGATGCTCCGCACCGAACCCAAGGAGTCTGGCCCGGGAGGACCGTCACAGGCCACGTTGGGCCCTCGGATCTACATTCTGGGCTTGCATTAGCCTACAGGCAAATGGTCTACCTAAAT
Source organism: Buteo buteo (assembly GCF_964188355.1). Lineage (NCBI taxonomy): Eukaryota > Metazoa > Chordata > Aves > Accipitriformes > Accipitridae > Buteo > Buteo buteo. Next base: position 12,320,709 of record NC_134171.1, on the reverse strand, counting down.
CCAGGAGTAGTGAGGAAGAAGACTGGATTTCAAGTCAAAACAGAGGTTATCTGCAGCATGGATTAATTAAAACTACTCTGATTTCACTTTTTACGCTCCCATACTGAGAAAGAATAAATGCTTCAGAATAAAAATGCTCAACCACGCCAACACGTCTCCCCCAGCAACACCACCGAGTGATTGCTGCTCGCTCCAGGGTGCAGCCTCACCATATGTGGCTAGTGGAATTCTCCGACACGATGATACTGACAAAAATATTTCACAGGCTACGGTGAAACTGTATCCCACTGTATCAGCTTGGCCTACAAGTCTGAAACAAGGAGAGCAGGGAGAAGTAAAGCAAGAGGTGAAAATTGTCATCATATTCAAGCAAACCACATGCACAACTCTGAAATGTTCATTATAAAATTCCAAGCAACGGTCTCAGTTCTGCGGCGCAGAGAGACTATATTTTGAAATAATGAAAGAGCAAGGGTGGAAGGGGGCTTGGAATAAAAGTCAGCAGGTGTGATTATTATTTGGAAAATTCTTATGCACTTATTCTTCAGAGCACTGCATGAACATTCCTTAAGCCTTCCAGCTTAGGAGGTTTCAGATTGGAGTGTTGCTATCTTCCCTTTATGGAAGAAAAAACAAGGCGTAAAAGCCCAGCTTCAGACAGCTAAGTGGGACTTGAGGATTGTAGTTTCTCCATAGCCTCATCAACTCTTTCACCAATTATCTTTAAGGTAAAAAGAGCAACAAGTGACTGTGGAGAAATGCAATTGCCTAAGACCACTACAAAAATAATGGCAAAGCCAGAGATGAATTCAGGGCTCTGAAAACTCAGTCCAGTACCCTGGCCCTTTGGGAACACTACTTAAGTGCAGCAAATCATGAGCTAATAATATCACTCTTTGGAGCTCTGGTAGCAGTTTCCCAAAGCCTGCTCTGTAAGGCCACAGTTCAATGATCCATGCAGCTGATCAGTGGAGCAGTGCTGTCAGCAGAGCTTCAAATTAAAAGCTAAAAGAAAAGGGTTCACTGAGCTCTTGACATAAGTTTTAGGTTCAGCAACAGTGCCTTAGAAACACTGCTCTTTCTTTGGCAATTATCACAGTCAGATGGCATTTTTCAGAAAATATCTCAGGTTTGGAAAAATAACATTTTGTCAGGGAGTTTCTTGTAAGCCCCGTATATTCTGATTTGCAGTTGAGAACTACCACGGCAAACACCTCCCCGAGTGTAAGTTAGAGATGGGCACCTATTAAGTGTAAGTTAGAGAATCCGCATCCACATCTTTCAGATGAACACTGGGGCAAACAGTTTGCTTCAAGAAGCTTCAATAATATCTCAAAAAGCTATCTAGAAAATAAACAATCCCAGCTGCAAAGTCTGTGTGGAAAGCCTAGGAAGTAGTCAAATGATATGCTGTGCCCCAACAGCCTTCCCCCCCAAAAAACAGAGGACTACAAGGAAGATACTAGAGGACTCAGTAGACCTACTTCTGGTTCTTCATGGACCCGTGAGATGCACTGAAGCAACTGATATCTCTTCTCTATCCTCCAGGTTCCCCATAATTGCAAATAAAGATAATAGTTTTAATCCCTTTTGTTTTGAGCCTTGATACCCACTAAAGAAAGACACTACATTAGAGTTAGATATCATTATATCATGTTTTTTAAAACACACGTATGAAAGCAACACAAGAATTCATGCATATGCCATCTAACAGTTTAATGGTTTTGTAACTATACAAATCTGAAAGCGTGACAAGAAGAAAAAGTGCTGCAAATGTAACCAGAGTGTGATCCCAAAGGTCTGCCAGCAAGCAACCAAACCTTTCGTACTTGTTCAGTCATTTCTAACCTTCCCTGCATTAGAAGCAGTTGCTATTTACCCTCATTTACAGGATATTCCTTTGAGTAAAGGACACAGGGTCATTGGTACCCTGGCAGGGTTTAATCTTCTAGGTGGTCTATGTAATGGTGAAGTTTTTCCAAATGAACAAATAAATATATATCTTCAAGCCTTTCCCACTTAAAAGTAAACAATATGAAGCTAAGTAACATAAGAACTTTAAGCAGAGTAAAAACAAATCAAAGAAAAAGACTGAGGCAATACAGATGGTTGAAACCTGAAAAATGCAGTCTGGGAAGGGGAAAATTGGGAAGAAAGTTTAGGGAAGAGCTTAGAAAAGCTGCTCTTTACACCGCATTTTCATACAGGGTGCCTTAACTGTGGGCTTGCCTGATGCTGCTGGGAAAGGTCACTGCCATCACTCACCCACGAGCTGACAAAGAAACCAAGAAATGCCCATTCCCACCAGCTCTGCTGGGCTGCAGGCTCCCCCGCCATTCCCTCCTGCTCTTCCCCAACATGGCCCACACGGAGAAGAGAGTGTCATGTCCCTTCTTAATGACACCCCAGCAACTCCCGACGTGCCCTACAGCACCTCCCCAGTCTCTGTCTGTCCCTGCCATCTTGATTCCACACTCCATCCCATGTGAAAAAAGAAGAAAATGGAGTGAACACATCTACTTCATGTACCACAACCAGCAACAGGGAACGTATATAAACAGGGGGGGGGACAGAAACACAGTAACTGTTATAATGCTACATGCTGCTCACAAAACCCATGTATAGATGATTAAAATGCCTGAAAGATCAGGTGGACTTGCTTTAGAGAAAAAAACCAAAACATAATCCATTTGTCTTAGGAAAGGAAAATGTGTAAAAATAATGATGTAAAACAGGGCACCGGGTTTCTATTTACTCATCTTAATAATTAAACAGCAAGAAGATAGCAAAACTGAAAGACAACAAACAGATAAAAGGAAATTATACAAAATTGTCATGTGAAAAGTATGAATATAAAATATCAGCAGGGATGCGAAGAATTTATTTTTTGCTAATTATTCTGGATCACTGGGTAGCACAAAGACAAAACAGGGTTATCTATTTCTCAGGGGGTAAGAAGAAACTTCCCAGAAGGGCAGGTTATGCCAAGATCACCAAACAGATGGGATGAGGTATCCTCTTTCTGTGCATTTGTTAGATGAGGTGGATCTCTGGCAAAAGTGCATTCAGACAAGGGCAGATAGGAGGAAAATGTTGCATTTGCTTTGGGAGCATCTTAGCAATATTTGATTCTATCATCACTAATTGTCCCTGTTTCTGCCCCTATGCTTGGAGCATGCCCTGGCGCCAGTGAATCAGCAGAAAAGACAAGGGGGAAGCTGAGTGCAAGGAATAGTCTGGGTCATAGTTTATTTGTGTATTATTTTGTGTTTCACTTAATTCTATGAAATTCTTTTCTAATTTGCACATTTTTTCCAAGGGCATTGCCTCTTTGTGTTTTCTTATAGATTCCGCACCTCTTAAAGAGCCTCTTGGCTGCCTTTTGGCTTTGGACAGGCTGCAGCCTTATCTCTCTTTGCAAAACTTTATTTATTCTCTTTGCAAAACCTTATTTATTGTTGGACACTGGTAGTGAGATCAGCCTCTTCAGAACACAAGTGTGGACACAGTCCAAACCCCCATAGAGTTTACAATCCAAACACTCACTCAGCAGAAAATCCTCGTTAGCTCTGTTTCATCCCTGTCTCCAACCCCCTATTTATTTTGGCATTGTAAAAGATTATGCTGTGTTCTTGAAAACAGAAGTCTCCTCTATAGTAAGATTAAGGTATATTAAAGCAGGTAAAGTACAATTTTGATGAACATTTATGTAGTAGCCCAGTGGGAGTGCAGCTGTTCAGCTATGCTCAGCACAAAAAGAAGTGCTGAACTGCAGGCGGTAGCGACCAGCTTCACTGTGGCAGCAAGAGGGATGGAAGAAAAGGAGCCCCATCCCAGAAATACAAAGTTTCCCAGTTTTTAACATCATGTTCCTGTTAAGGGAGCAGTTGTGAGACCCTCCAGCAAATGATAGTTGTATATAAGCACATACATGTTAGATCACTGCCAAGGGTCTCTAGGAGCTTCAGAATCACTTGAATTCAGCCTCACATCCCACTCTGATGGAGGTATGTCTTGGTGTACTAGGAGGAGGAGGTTGTGACGGGTTACGTGACCATCTTCTCAGTGGGAACTGCATGCTGTGACAAGGAGCAGGTGATCTTCTGCCCTTCCTCGACCATCCTTCTCTTTCCTCCTCGAGAGCATGAGAAGTTGCCACACCAAGAGGAGAGATTTGCAACGTGCCAAGCATAAAAGGCAGGATCACGCGGGGTGGCGAGAGGCCTCCTCCAAGAACCAAAGACATGTTGAGAAGTTGTTTATCAGGACAAAATACAAGGCCCCACCAACCTGAGGTGCTAAGATAGAGTGAGAAGGTCACCGTATTTATAGCCAGTGCTCCAGAGTTCTTCATGCCTTCAAGGCACTAGAACATTTTATTCACCTCAGAATAATACAGTATTAAATGTTAGAAAAAGATGCTCTGGAAACTTACCATGTAGGTTACCAGCAAATATCCACTTGGCAGCCTTGTGTATTTGGAGAGGTCTTTTATTTAGTTTAAAAAAAAAAAAGAATTTTTTACTAAATAAACATACACATGTTATTACTCACATCCAGAAGGAAGTGTGACTTTTCAGGAAAAATGAACTTTCTGCTCAGGCAGTTTCCAATAAGAGCTCAGAAGAATGAGTGTGCCACAAGTCAGATTCATTAGAAGTAAATTAAAATAGTCTGTCATAAGAAGATTCTTTTTTTCTCCTCTAAACTTTTGTTCTGAAGCAGAAATCAATTTCAATTGTACTTCAAAACAAAGTAAATAAAAGATTTTTTAACTTGCACCACCTCCCTAATTGTAGTGTTTACAATGAAGAGAAGTTATTTATTTTTGGAGGGTAAAAAATGAACATTCTGGTATTATTTTTGGCTGATTTGTGCCTTTTTAACAGCAATGCTTTTCATTCTTTTCAAATGCCTATTAATTTTTGGCATTACAATACCTTTAGGTAATTTTGTAAATAGAAAGATACTGAAGTCTGTGTCTTTACATCACTAGTTTATATATCTTTTTAAAAACGAATCTTACTGATTCATTTTGAAATTCCCCAAAAGGTCAAAGTTTTCAGCACTTTTAAGAACTGGGCCCTAATATTAGTTAAAACATCACTATATTTTAACCTGTTTGGAAACCAGAGCCTCTACACTTAATCATGAACACTACAGCTAAAGTCTGAGCTGAGTGCTGTGCAGGAGCTGGTGCCAGTTAGGAAGATAATCTAATTCTCTCTGTTCCCAGAGCTGGGCTTTATCCAGGGGACAATTTTTGGTTTGGGTTGTATTTTTTTTTTAAGCTAATTTGGGCATTTTGCCTTTGGCTTGGAACATTTTCTAAATAAAATAAAAACATTGATTTGGACATAGTATTAGTGCCAATACCATAATGTACTAATTTAATATGGTTTAATGTGAAAAAAAAATCCCCGTGACATCAAAGAGACAATTAGAATAAAAGATATAGTGGTAAAAAGCCTTCTCTTTCTTTCAGGCATGTGGGAAATGTCGCTCTGAACAGATCTGCAGACCCTACAGCAAACCCCAACGTTAACTTGAATCATCTTCCTACGGCACATCTAGCTAGAAACACAATTCCTTGTTTCTCCTGCTCCAGTGTGATTGTGGGCTGCTGGGAAAGGACAGAGCTGCTCTGCCCCCCACTTTCTGCTGCGGGTTTGTGGCTTTTCCCTGCATCAAGGACCAGCCTGAGCAGTTGCAGAGTGCCCCAGTTCAGTGTAAAAGGAAGGATTCCTTTTCTTTGAGTAAGAACCATCTCACCCTACAGCTGCACAACCGTTAGATCTGGTGCATCCATCACGAATCCAACCAAGTCACTGGTAAAGCAATCCAGTCAGGTGCCGTGATCTTCAGGGCTTCTGACTTTAATTTTACAATGACTCTGCAGCTACTCAATTTCCAACTGCTTTTTGTTCTGCTTGCTAATGTCTTACTCTGAAGTCAAGAATGCAATCTTTCGATAGCCAAGTTTAATCACAAAACCCATTCATATTTAAAAAGTGCATTCCTCCAATATTGGCTCGGTTGTACTGCCCTGAATTTTGTTAGATAGTTTAACACAGAGGGCAGTTAAATTTTGTCCCAGAAGCAGTTCAGCAGGTCACTCTTATTTTAAGAGAATGTTTTGCTAACATGGAGATACAGAAAATTAGGAGCTGTCTTCATGGAACCGATTTCTAATTTTTTATTAAATATTTCCTGCTAGCGGTTTTATATTAGGCCACCGTCTGTCGGAAACTACACGCGTGATCTGGTACAGGTTGCACAGCCTGAGGCACAAGCAGCTCTGCCAGGGTCTGAGCCTCTCCCCTACAGACCCCTCTGGAGACAAAGCCATGCCTTGAAACCACCCTTCATGCTGCAGGGCCGGGGCTTGCTTTTTTCCTAGTGCTGAAGTAGTTAAGGAAAAAGGGGGAAAAAAAAAAAAAAAAGGTTTCTAAAAGTTAAAGACGTAGTTTCAAATTAGAACTAGCATTAGACCTCAGATGTTTTGGGGAGAACTGCTAGAGGGTGGGTGGCAGCTGGGGAACCTCCATCTTCACTCTCTGTTAAGGTTTGCTCTTGCAATATACAAAACAAAATGCACCAGACACACGCATAATTATCTGAATTCGTGGGACCAGTTACTTGTTTCAGCACACGCTCCTTCTGGACTCAGTTACTCAGAGATTAAACCCCTCTCTTGGGTCCCCAGAGGAGTGGCACGTACTCTGGGAGGAAGGCATCCTTTCAGCCAAGTGCAGCAGGACACGCGCTGACAAGAGATTCATTTGTTCCCATTCTTTTCTGTAATCACACCGTCCCCTCCGCAGGACAGCTAATTGGCATAGAACACATATCTTAAGCAAATCCATCACATCTGCACCTCTCCCCCCAGCAGAGGGAAGTGCTAGCCCGGAGCCTGAGGCCATCCGATGCTGCCCGGAGTTGGAGCCGGGCAAAACTCCCCATCCTCCCCTCCCCAGCCCGGGACTAAACCGCACTGGGCTACATAGAATCATAGAATTGTTTAGGTTGGAAAAGACTTTTAAGATCATGGAGTCCAACCGTCAACCCACCACCACCATGCCCGCTAAACCGTGTCCTGAAGTGCCACGTCTATGTGGTTTTTGAAGACCTGCAGGGATGGTGACTCCACCACTTCCCTGGGCAGCCTGCTCCAATGCCTGGCAACCCTTTCAGTAAAGCCATTTTTCCTAATATCCAACCTAAACCTCCCCTGACACAACTTGAGGCCATTTCCTCTTGTCCTATCACTAGTTACTTGACAGAAGAGACCAGTAACTGGACTCCCGCTCACTCACACTTCAGGAAAAGTGGGAGCTGAAGCCTTTCTCCGCTGTCCCAGCACTGCTCCTGCTCAGTCAAGGAAGGAGGCAGTGCTTGATGCTACAGGTTTTTCCATCTCCTCTAGTCTTGGTGGTTGAAAACTGCTGCAAGACTCTTTCACGCGGTTCAGTCCTCCCCTCCCATGCCACAGACTGTCCTCAGGCTTAATACACTCTCTCTACATCACTGCTGTTAGACTACATCTATATGTAAAAATTTCTCTGTCAGTTGAATGAAAGACACATCCAATTTGTAAATCAATTTTCCCTCTACCATCTATGGCTGTAAAAAAGCCCATCCTGTTCATCCGTCTAAACTTCAAAAGACATTTAATTATACATTTTTGCAACTACAATGGCAAATGCCTGGGTGGGTTTTTTTCAGTTTAATCTTTTTAAGTTCATTTAACTGAATGGTAGTGATGGGCTGTGAATTACACACAGAGATCTTTCTGCAGAAGGTTCATGTCCTCAGAACAAGCCTTTTGATGAAGAGCCACAGGCCTCAGTAACGTTCGCTGACAGCTATAGCATATTGACAATACTTTTATTAGTGTATTTCATGATGCTAATACCCAGAAGATTGCAAAATGGGGTGAAATTAACTGAGGTTTTATTACAGCTAAGACAACAGTACCACTGCTCGCAGGATTGGATGCTCAGGTTGGTTTTTCCACATATAATCTCATCTGCTGCTAGTATTTATTTTAGTGTTCGGAGACAGTCAGTTCTTATATCCTTTCCATTCTCGATTAAGGTTACATTCATCTCAAGGTTCCATTCAGACACAGACACAGTAATTACAGTGAGGGCTATTCTACTGTGTCTGAAGTATACCTCAGTCATGAAAACTGAAGGCTTCTTTCTAAAAGCCCAGCAGGTATAGCATGATAACATAATGGAAAACTCCAGAGGATGCTCCACTAACAGACCTCAAACATGATATGGAGAAAAGTTTTTCTAGGTAAAAAACTTTTCACATCCTAGGAAGTTGCATTATTTTGTTATTTATGTATTTAATTACACCCACTAGAAATACATTTTCTGCACCAGTTGCAGCAAAAGCATTTTACTATAGCTACCTATCAATAACTGGATGAGACTTCCACTTCATTTCACATTAGCTAGAAACAGTCTCAGCCATGTTAATGACTTTGAGGTTGGCTGGATTTCAACTAATAACCTCAAGATGAACAATCCTACGTATCCAATTACTAAACTGAGTCCCCTCAAATGGACACTAACTGGATACTCATCTTTGTATTCAGAGAGAAGAAAGGAAAAAATTCTTAGCTAGGCTGGCAGAAACCATTTATTTGGCAACTTTCTGAACTAAGTAGTAGATATATCAGTTTAAAGAATAGTCTAAAAATTAGAATTGCCATGAAGTCAAACAGACATAAAGTTGTAACCTTATTCCAAATTTTGACTATAATCTTTCAAATGACATGCCTCACTCAATTTTCAAATTTTTAAAGTCCAGGAAAGACTTGGTGGCCAATCAAAAAGATATTCAGTAAAAGCAAGTTGTAATACAGAATAATAATCATAACAGTTCCCAGTGGTGGCTGTGTGGTCCAACTTTCCTTTCTTGTTCTTGAGCATGTACTGAAAAAGTACACAGACTATTTCATACTCTGTTTTGATACAAGTAAATAATTTATGAGCAAAATTTCTGCTTTAACAGAAATAGCAGTATTTGGTAAATATGAATTGCAAGAATGAAAAACCTGTAGAGATTGTTTATGATGTGAGTGCTAGTTAAAATAACTGCAGATTATATGGCACCAAAAAGAGAGTAATCAAACTAAAAATACAACAAAAACAAAGAGATAATGATCTACTATTATATATTTTAAATGATAGGTTTTGAAGTAAATACAGCTTTCTCTAAACACTAAACATTAGTCTAAGACTGCTTGCTCTTCTGTTTTCCTTAACTTCTTTGTTTCAAATTTGTGAAAGTCTGTTGCTATTACCGGACCTATTCCCTTCTTAATGCTCCAGTGAGAATGTGCTTCCTATCCTGCAAATAAACACACCCTGTGAAGATAAGGAAGAATACAAAAAAGTGATAAATTAATCACTTATCATCATAACTGGACTAAAGGAATTAACAATTTATGACAAAATATGAATATGCTGAGTAAACATTTTTTTCCCCTAAAGTTCTGAAGAAACACAAAGGAGAAACCACTCCTCCTTATTACATACACATTTTTTGCTTATGAAACCCACGTCCCTGTTGCCCGCCTTCATTGTCCCCAGCAGACAGGATGCCTGCTCTGCACACCAGAATGCCACAAGTGTATTTTAATCGCAGTAGTATTCAGGAAGGTACAGTCAACCCCAAAGACATCGTGTACGTGTCCCAGTGGCATACATATCAGACAGATACCAGATAACAAGGAAATTAAAATCTCAAGGGTTTTGTTGAGTCTTAAAGTAAGGAGCAACCCTTGGGGTGGGTAAAAGACAAGAATTCCGTGTAACCCCATCTCTCCTTAAGCTGATCTAAGGATGGAATAACACTGCTGTGTTCCTGGGGGTTTTCAGGATTCATTCCTCTATGAATCAGGAACCAGCAGTTTCAATGATCGGATAGGGGAGGCTGGAAATTTAGACTGCAACATTTTAGTCTCAGGTTCTTCACAGTCTTCCAGTACAGCCTACCTTGACATTATTTAAGGTCTCTGAAAACACTAACACATTGCTACCTTCCTTTCACAAGTGTTGCAATACGTTGAAGTCCTCTGATTAAAGCGACAGTAGTGGTCAGATTGCCAACATGCATCTTTGAACTGTCACATCAAATATTTAACACAGTCGGCTTCTCAGAAAGGATACCAGAGCCAACCTACTGATAACATAACTTCTCAGATACAAAATTATCCAGCAGCTCCTGTACAAATAGGGCCTCATGCCACATTAGCTGATACCATGGAGTAAATAAACCAACTCTTTTAACACACAGATTTTAAACACATAATACTTCGTTAACATTGATGCATTTACTCCTTGCTTTATTGCCGTCTATGAGAAGATCCTGCTATATTCCTAAAATCCTTAGCACAATACAGTGGCAGTAAGAAAACAGTTCCTTGTCCCTTTGCATTTGTGTGTTCTTTCATTCCTCATCTCAGCACTTCTGGAAAAGTGTAGCATCAGTGACAGATTCTGCTTGTCGGGAATTGTTAATACTTACTGCCAAAAAACACACACAACGAAAAAAGCTAGGGAGCAAATTTAATAGAAAAAACATCATGTTATTTATGCCAAAATCATGTAGACCACATTAAACATTTGGATATGGTGGTTCACATTGACATTTAAATATTTAAGGAAGAATGGCAAAATTTTTTTGATGTTATTACTGTCTCACAATTTCCAGGGAGCACTACATACCTTCTTGACCCTTATGTTAAACATACAAAGTCTATCCTGCACTGTGCCTCAGTTACTTCCCTGAAAAACTAAGTTTGGGATTAGAAAACCAGTACATACTTATTATTTTTTCTAATTTTGTAAGTAAAGAGACCACAAATTTTTGTGATACTTTCTAAACAAGCTTTTCTAAACAAAGATATTAACGAAACAGTGCAGTCCATCTCTGCCAAATCAAATCAAACTATCCATCTCCATGTAAATATAAGAAAAAATAAGAAGGCTCCCCACGGACTCCTCCAGCATTACCCTTACAGAGCATCTATCATTTGAAAGGGAAAAACTACAGCAATCTCCTAGAGAGTGAATAGTCTGTAAATATTCAAATAAAAATTAGAAAGAATCCTGCTTTTTGCAATGCAGAAAAATTTACTACTCTTACCTCATTATTACTAAGACATTAGCACGGCTTTTGCAAAACATTCCAGTGGCCTTCCAAACTGCAAAACCTGCCAAATTCTTTGACTCAGTTGCCATAAAACATTTCTAAATTGCTAGAAGCAGATCCAAATTTCGTTTTATAAAAGTATAAAAAGGATATGAGTAAAACCGTGGATTGATTCACTGTGAAAGTAACATATGTTAAAGAGTTTCCGGGTCCTGTTACTAATTACGAGAAAATAGTGATCCAGATACGCAGATATATTATGGTGGCTCCACAGATTTAGTCTTATCCTATTGTTTTTGGTAGCTTTCCCTTTCATCTAATCATCTGCATCTGGATTTTCCCTAAGTAAATCCATGTCTTCCAAAACCAAGTAAGCTAAAGCAGTGCCATCAGTAAAAGTGTGTACTTTCTCTAGTAATATTAACCACACGCTTTCCTCTTTGTCAACAGGGCAAATTAGACCACAGAGAAAATGACCCTTTGGACTTCTCAAAAATTCAGCTATATTACTATGAAATTTGGAGTATTTTTATCCTTTGAGAAGACAATAATGTAACTTACAACTGAATTTATACCCAGGTTGTACAAACAGCTAGAAAGGACCCTTAGGTATTATTTTTTTTAATTCTTCCTCAGAATGTTTCCGTGAAGATCTCTATGAGTTTTACAGTTTAAACAAATCTTTAGAGGCTGTTCAGTAGTTAATACTTTCCATATAATCAACTAACCAATCATCACGAATCTCATCCTTAAATGCTAAAACATGTCTTTTGCTGCAAGAACATCTGCTTTACCGCTCAATGGACTAACCCGGTTCAGGTGTGGGAGGTCTATCAAGTATACTTACGATACCTCTTGCCTTTCCAGATGGGTTTTGCAAGAGCTTCTGGGAGCATATCTCCATAGGTTCCGCACGTCCTTTCAGGCACATATAGGAAATTCTGGGAAGGCACAGGAAGAGTAACAACTCCTCTGTAGCTTGGGCCCGTCCTCACTGGGAAGCGTCAAGAAGAGCAGCCCGCATCAACGACCCGCTCGGCTATTAGCTGATCTGCTCGTGTCGACCCGCTCGCCTATACTGAAAGCAGCACCAAGCTCCGTTCAGAGGTTTTAAAGCGTGTTTGGGAAGTGAACTAGACAGCTTCACACCTGGGCAAGTGTAGGAGTGAAGTCTGCAGAAGAAGCAGCAGCTAATTCATCCCCATCAGTCCTTCCTGGAGCCTGAGCAGTCCCAGAGCTGCAGCTTAATGGGAGGTAACACAAGACTTAATATTACCGCTTGGCACAGGGGTTTTTTGGTCTAAACTAAAGGCTGGAATTACAAAGACAGATATAAAGCAAGTTAAATTCTTATTACGGGTTGTGATGTTTGTGTAATGTGCAACTGGGTTTTCTGAATTTCAGGAAGTGTCTTTTAGACGAAGAGTTCAAGTCTGGGCAGTGCCGGGGGAGTGATGAGGCTGGTTTGACCTCATTTGTAAGCAAGAATATTTCCATGCTCTTAGTGTCAGTTTTCAAAAAAGCAGAGGCTTTTTTTCTTTTTCTTTTGGGTAATTTTTTTAACTTTCAAATAAAGACTAAAGTGATCCATTGCTTTGGAGGACTCTGTGGAAGGGAGATGTTTTTAACAAACCTCCCAAGATCCTCTTGAGAAATGAAACCTGCAATCTCTTCTGTCCCACCACTTAAGGGTTTTTTTGCCTGCACACTGAATTTCTTTAAATTATTTTTTAGTTTATTTTTTTTCTTATTTGACCCTACTGTAGAACAAATATTTCCTCTCAAACATCAACATAAAGCAAATGTATTCTTTGAATTGTTTTGCTGATTGTCTCCCTTCCACAACATATTTTGTTTTTCAGTGCTCGCCACCCGTATCAAGCTGGTTTTAGGCAGCAGCACAAGGAACTTCAGGACTTCACTTAATATTCAGTATTCCTCTCCCTAAGGAGTCGTGGTGTCGTATTTCAGCTTTTGCTTTATATTTCCCGTTGTCTTGTGTCTCCATGGTTTTTTTTAAGACACAATTTAGGCAGAATCTATTTCTGTGGGGTTCAGAGTAGGAAAAATGTACTTTTAGCAGAGACAAAGTGTACGACAATAGGGAAAGAGGCAAGAGCTAAAGAACCAAAAAGGGGAAAACCACTAGCAAGCAGAGTGTGATTGCCACTCCAAACCATTGCTTTCAGCCCAAAAATGTTTCTAAAAAGTGGAATCTTAGTCATTATCTCTGGGTTTTTTTTGTTTTTGTAGCTAAGTGATTATATTTAACACAGCTTGAAGCCAGTTGTTTATACAAGTGCATGGGTCTAACATGGAGAACCAAAGTCTGCCAAAAGTAATTGAACCGTAACAGTCACTGAAAGTTTTCATGTTACACCAGAGGGGGAGAAACAGATACCGGTGCTGTATTCTAACAAGACAGCTGAAAAAGAAAGCTGGACATTTGCTGGCCATGTTTTCTTAGAAATGGTATTTCTACAATACTTCAAAGAAAACCTTTTTAGTACTAAAGCCACTTCTAAAGCGGCAGCAATCAAAGGAAGCAGGATGAGACAACAGAGGCGGGGGGAGGAAGGACAGACCGCAACACCGGAATGAGATGTCCCCTTCGTCGGAGCCTCTCGCAACGTTCGTTCATTAAATGCTCTCTTGGATATTTTCCTCCTAAGAAGTTAGGTGTTAGTAATCACAGACTTCTATGTTACTTTGAGCGGACTGTTTTTTGCAAGTCGTATCTGTCAAAGGCTGCATCTCCTAGGGATGAGTGGTGGGCTGACTCAGTGCAATGATGTACTCTCATCAGGGAGTAAGAAGTGCCAGCCACTAAAAACTGAAAGAAGGGGACAGCAAGCGTGTCCCAGCCTGACTGCAGCTTCACCAGATGGTTTTCTTCAATTTCTGCCCATTTCAGAGGCAAATGGGAGGTAGAGAAAGGGAAGGTATTGCTATCAAGAAAAGGTGACAAAGCAACTAATCCCACAGCTGCTATCAAAGGTGAAGAGTCCATGTCAGTTTTGCTAAGAATTGCAGAATTCAATTTCAACACAATAAAAGACAAAGAGAAAAAAAGGACAGAATAATTCCAAATATAAAGTTATATGGAAAAGCTTTGGGTGAACATGAAACTGTGATCTGAGAAGACATAAGTAAGGATATGAAAGTGAACCAATGGTATTTAGCAGCTAAAGCTTCCTCCAAGATGTCAAAACCATTTTGCATTAGTTAGTTACTGTGTGGCCATCATACTCTATTTAAGATGGAGAAACAGCAGCTGACAGGTCATTGTCTGAGGAGAGCAGCCAGGAAATCCAAGCTGCCCTCATGAAAAAAGTTCTTTACTATGTTTAAGTTTACTTTGTTAAGACATCATTAACCATTAGCCTGAGGAAAGCCATTACCAAAAGACAGAGGAAAAATCAATCTTTTGGGTGGGAGAGGATTAGAAAAATATGAGAATGCACACAACATAAATAGTTCTTGTTCAATCAAAGAATATGGCTGAAAGAACATTGAGGAAGTGGTGATGTTCATCATTCTCATCCAAGGCAAGTTCAGCTATACCTATCTCATTCCTCATGGAAGTCAGTCCAACCTTTGACCTCCGCTGGCAATCAAGTCCAACCTTCAGTCATTGTTGACGTAAGAAAGAGTGTTTCTAAGGTGCACTATCAATCTCCTTTGCTGAGTTTTAAGCCCTTTTTTTCTGGTTCTGTCCACAGAAGACACGGGGAACGCATTCCCTTTCTCTTTGTAGCAGCCTTAACATATTTGAAGACAATTATCATGCCTCTCCTTAGTTTTCTTTTTGCTAAACAACTGAAATCCCATCACCAATCTCTCACAGGTTGCATCTTCCAGCCTTCTGATTATTCCTGTTACTTTCTTCTGAAATCTCTCCAACAGTCCATATTATCCCTCACGTACAGCACCCCACATGACACACTCCAGCTGAGGCCTTCCTAAGGTTATTTGGGCCTGGGGGATTATTTCACATCTCTTCCAGACAACACTCCCAGTAAAATGTTTGTCTGTTTTTCTGGCAAAGGCATGACATCAGTCCTTCAGACTTGGCCAAGATGTGGCTGTCACATCTGCACATCTTGCAGTGCATACAGTTGTTTTATTCTTGCTATAGATAATGTAACAAAATGAAAGATACCATTTACTTTTACCTTAAATTGTTTCTATTACTTAAACAGAGGGAGGGGAGGGGTGGGGATGACATTTTATAATGATACTGGCCTTCAGCCTCTGCACAAGCAACATGAAAAAGTCTTCAGGGTTTCATCACCAAATTTATCATACCAAAGATGAAAAGTGAGTGGGGGAAACTCACCCTAAGTGCCTAGAACATTAAATCTTTTTGTTATCTGGGCATGAGACAAGATGATAAAAGAGCTGCAAACATCCCAGCTGGTAGCTGTCTGAAGAAACTGCTTTGCTCCAGGTTGAGAGACCCCTTCCCACATGCCAAGATTCTGGAGAAGACCTGCTAACTCCTCCTCCATGTTATAAAAGTCAGTTTTATGAGAACCAGAATGATGGGAAGAGGAAGGATTGCAAATGGATGACACTAATGAGGTGCTCAGGAGTCCAGGAACAGCCTTCAGCCTGGACTTGCTACTTTTCTGCTTAAGCAATGTTTGAGTAACAGTGTCAGCACTGGGGGAAAGAACGTGACATAATCTATCACCTCCTGATATTACTGCACATCATTTTAATCAGAGAAACAGCCTGTGTCTGTCTGAAGTATTAACAGTGACAATATATACGTAGCCCAGCTGACCTTATCCTTTCATGATAAAAAAGGTTATGATGAGGAAACGTTGCTTTGCTAATATGACAAAGCGGTAGGTTGTAAAGAAGCGGATGCATGACAAAGCCTAATTACGGAGTGCAGATAATAGGTTATAGGCTCCTTTCTGTCTGTCCTGAATTGTTGCAAAAGTACCAGCAGGAAGAAAAAGAGGCAGAATATTTACAGGATGAGGCACTACACAAGCCCTTCAAGACCAGCTCATCTCAAAAGAATGACATGGATCTCGTAGGGCTTGGAGGTACCTTGGCACAGTTGCCAAGGATAGCGCTCTCCCTCTTCCCCATGCATGGAAGCTGCACAGGTCTTATTTCAGCTGATGAGCCACTGTGGCTGAAAAGTCACGGTAATGCAAGAGATCCCCATTTCTAGTTAGTATTTAAATGCCACAGCAGTTCAGCAGCTGAATCACAAGTAGTTCAGCCATGCACGCAAACTTCAGTTGGCCATGAAGGCTACACCAGAGCTCTTAACCAAGTAGGGTTTGAAAGGCTTACCAGTAAAGAAGCCTGCACAGAGCTTCAAGTAACTGATCTTTTCCTAACACCCTCCTCTTCTTTCTTGTTAGTTTATGACATGATATAATTTTCACAGGAAATAAGTGTTTCTCATTAATGATTTAGATATAATCATGCTGAATGCTGTTTAAGTAGGAAGAAATCAAGTTCTTAAGGAATCTGTCTGATGCTTGTCAAGAAGTAGCAGTTATTTAGACATTAGTTTTCAAATAGCATTCAAATAATATACCAGGAAAAGTCAGAAAAAGATAACTTTGGCATTGCTAAGAGTTTAAATTCAAAAGGTATTAATCTACCTCTCTTCAGATTGGCATCATAGAAATAATATACTCTGCGAGAGGATGACATGTACAATTGAACATAAATAAAAAAACTCCTGTTAATGCTCTCTCCACTTCCCTTCTTCCTTTCCAAGATGCTCAAGGGGTGCTTTCAGCTTAACTATTTCCTAATTAGAGAACTTAGTGATGCTTAGGCCAGGCTGGATGTTCTCCTTAAAATGAGTTACCAGTGCTCTGAGAAAACAGTAACTGGAGAGCCACTTTCTGAGATAGCGAGATGACATTCAGCACAGTCTGTAGAAGTGAAGGAAGCATGTACAAATGTGTAAATATGTTTGTACTTCAAATTAGATGGTTATTTCTGCTTTTTTTTCTCCCTGTCTCTCCTGCAAGCTGTGATTTCACAAAAACTTTAAGTTAACCTATGTCTGGGCTGCCGCTGAGAGGGGCTGATCTCACCCCTGATCCCTCATTTTCGTGCCTGCCTTTGGGCCAACACTAGCATTTCTGGGCCATGGGGTGAGCCAGAGGAGGGCACAGACCCAGCCCGCTGTGTGCCCGCAGGAGCTTCTGCTGGTGCCCAGGCAGGGCAAGAGCAAGGAAGGGAGGATGAGTTGGATCGTCTCTTTTAGTAGCAGCCTACATTTAAGATATAAAGCTATTGTGTAGATGTCACACAACGGTTAATGTTGGAAGGGACCTCTGCACATGGTCAAGTCCTATATATGTGCATACATATGTGTGTGTATATATACATATGCACACACAAATATACAGGTACATACGAGACTTTCCTTATGTTGCTGCAGGTGGAAGCATGACAGCTATCGGGAGGCGAGTGGTGGGAGAAAACGTCTCCGTCTGCTGGGTCAGGCACTCGAGGGACAGCAGGAAGGCTGCAGCTCATCCCGAGCTCCTCAGAGAAGAGTCCCTATTCCTGTGGGGTTTCATTTGTTTATGTGTCGGACTCGGTAACTATGTGGAAGCAAAAATAAGGATGTTTTTATTGTGCAGTATACTCAGTTTCTTGGAGCACGCGTGACTCAGACATAGAAATTCTGGGCTGCGTAGACCATTGTAACAAAACACCTGAAGGTAAAAAATGGTGTATATTAAACACATATGCAAAATACTTCTGAGTATTTTATGTGAAATACACTCAGGCACTCTAAACTGCTGAAACTACCGGAGGCAATGTCACCAATAGCCTAAACGTTATAATTATTTTCAAATGAAAGCAATAGCTGCAAGTAGGCTCACATTTAGCTTTCTCCTCCCTGGGGCAGAGCATTCCTAGCAGGGGTGTTATCCTGCATCTCTGTGGAAAGCATTAGCTGCTCTGATAACAATGCAGCTCTGTGCTTTTAAAGACTACAAAGTAACCACGCAAAGAGTAGTAAAGTTCATTCTGAATATTTCTGTGAGAATTAAACAGTCCAGTAGTATTTCATGTTTTACATTAGGGACATTGTTTATTTTCCCTTCTGAAATTTGGCTTAAGGTCAATAAATACAACATCAGTAGAGATTTATTTTTTTTTTAACAAAAATAATGAACCAGTGGGCTACTACACCTACCCTTTACTTTTTACCATTTTACTTTGTGCTTCTACCTGATAATTAAACAGAACAGACTGAAACTGGATAAGCAAATGTTAGAATGGAGGAATGCACGCAGTTA
The DNA here is from genome assembly GCF_964188355.1 of Buteo buteo. Lineage (NCBI taxonomy): Eukaryota > Metazoa > Chordata > Aves > Accipitriformes > Accipitridae > Buteo > Buteo buteo. The sequence goes on along the minus strand of NC_134171.1, from coordinate 12,302,239 downwards.
TTCACGTCTTACATTTCAAGGGGACTTACTTAATTTTTTTATGTATTTTAACTCTCAGGACATTGTTCTCCAGGTGAAATTGAGTATAATACAGTTCCTTCTACACTCTTTTTTCCTAGAAGTATGGTTCAACCATATTATTCAACCCTTACAGAACCAGTAGTAATAATAGAAAACACATACATATTCTTACACTGTAAGATGAATTTAATAAAACTATTTATTGGAAAAATATTTTGGACAAGTATTTTGATTTGTGCTGACATGTAACAACCAAGAGAAGTCAGTGATTTTTAAAGTACCTCCTGGCAAGTTTTTGGAATCCACAAGCACCATGGCAAATGAATGCAGTAAATAAAAATTAGGAAAAAAAAAAAAAAAAGAAAAAAAAGAAAAGGAAAGAAAAGGAAAGAAAAAAAACCCAACACCCAAACAAGGAAAATGAACCCATACCCTTTAAGGATGGAGTATGGAAAGGTGGAAAGCTTTGGTGCTTCCAGTATGACAGAAAATGGAAATGTATCTGAAATGATAGGAAGAAATCTCTCCTGAAGACTTTCAGAATTCCCCTGCAATGGCAGGGGAAATATCGTATTTCTAGTTGCTTATCTGTGGATGTCTGTTACAGAGTGTAAATGCATGCAGAAGTGTTAATGCAAGAGCCTACACACACGCATTCATATACAAGACCAGCTGTTCATAACACAGTTTAAGCCACTGTGTCTTTCCTATCCCACAGCTATCCCACAGATAAACCAATTCATCAGCTAGAAGCACTGTCTAGCTTTAATTCGTGCTCCTGTTTCTGCAGCAAGATCCCACAGCTCCATCACGGTCTCATGAAAAGTGGGCAAGCTTGCCTAAATTACGAGGAAAAGAATCAGGTCCACGGCAAAGACCCAGGGGATATATGTTACTCGGGAATCTCAGTGCCAGGGACGAGGCAGTGCAGTGCAAGGGTAGACATAGATTTGAGTGTCATTTCACAGCATGGCTTCTCTCAGCCATCCTCCACTGACCCAAGAAGAGCACCTGGAGTATATATATTTTTTTTATATACACACAGACACATATACATATATACACATCATCTGTAGGACATTGGTAGCAGTATAGCATCAGAAAGGGGAGGAGTGATGGGCACCAGCTAGTCATCTATTAAGAAGTTGGGGCCAATTGTCCCCAAATATATTTATGGTCAGCAAATGAGGCTGCTTGAAGAAAAAAATTTAGATGTTTCCACCCTTTTGAAACTGAGAGCCTGCACTTTCTTGCTGTAGGCTTGCTGAACAGTACATGGTTTTACTCCAGAACTGCACCTGTAATACACTTTACTAGATTACTAGGTCAGACCTCGCTACTTCCCAGGGAGAAGACTAGTTGCAAATTAGTTTTAAGTGAAGAGATCCTATGGAAGGTAGTATTTATTAATATCCTTATGAAGTGAAGAGGTATAAGCACCCATGTACTACTTGGTTGCAGGTACAAACCGGTTTCTTCCAAATCAATGTCAATAGTGAAAAGGAGGCATCTCCAGAAGGATGCTCCTTCCACTTAAATTCCTAATCCCTGCCCAGTCCTTTAAATTTTATTGTATCTAAGGTCTTTATCTGTAAGAGATATCAGCAGTTGTCTGGATAGTAAGGGAAGGAGGGTTGTGTGAATATCTACAACAGATCTCTACCCACCAACATCTGTAGCAAGTTGTGGTGTTTTGCTAGGGATCTGGATAGTTTTGGGGAAAGCGCAGAAATATCTACCAATGCTTGATGCCCTCATTTTGCTCTGTCTTGCCTTTCTGGTTAATACAGAATGTCAACGTAAACTCCAGCTGCTCAGCATATCACAAGCCCTTGTAAAGAACACGTAAATGCACGCTTGCCTAAACTGAACAGCAACCTTGTGGTGGTCTACACTTGAGTGAATGTGATGTGTTTATCAGTAGCAGTTTCTAATAAATGCTCTACCTCTCCAGCTCTTAATAATATTTAACTTACCTCTTTCATTCAACAAAAATTATTTAGGTAAAACAACACAGCAATAATCATCATGTTTCAAACAATAATGAATCTTTCTGGGAAGTCACCTACAATAGGTCATATAAGCAAGATGTAGCCAGACAGCAATTATTCAGGGATAACAACTATATTCTTTATAAAAATAGCTTAAAATATTTTTAAGCCTTTGAACTATTTTTAAGACTTAAACAGCAACAAAAAGTCAGACAAAGGCTGATACCAGTAAACAAATGTCAACAGGAAAAGAAATACAGAACATGGGTTATGTACACTGTCTGCCTTAGGGGTCAAGTTAACCCCAGGACGAAGGAGCTTCACAAGGCGCTCCGCATCTTCTAGGTCTGCAGTTTTATTTGACCTTCTGGTGCATTAATTGACATATTTAAATCTCTGAATTCTTCCATTGGCTTCAATGCAAACACACACACGTATAAAGAACTTTGCTTGATTGGGTCTTGTGGGCAAAACCCTATTTTTATGGGTGCTCATTTCCTACTGGAGTCATTTCAGTGCTGTTGCATGTTTACAGTTTCCAGCCATCTCTATGTAAATCTCTTCACTAAATGCTATGGAAATTATTGCTCTACTAAACCACCTGAGAAGGATAAATATATAATATATAATGTATTTAATATGTAATATATATAATAAAAACAAAACCAAATAAAAGTTTGGTTAAAAAACAGCCTTTAAGGAGATCAGCTTGCAATACAATGGTTTATAGATGGATTTCTGCTGAAGAAAGCTGTATTTCTCAATTATCTCTATCTATACTTCCTGTCCAAATCAGAAGTATACTTACAAAAAAATCAGGGTTTGGTAATAAATTCAAGCCACTGGTTCTCCGTGGACTTCCTTTCAAAATCCCAAACCCCTGATATTAGTCAGACGTAGGATTCATGCTTAAATGGATTAGTAAATTATTGGCCTCTAATGTGCACCTTTTCCAAGGACATAAGCAACAAAATTTTCCCAAATTCTAGCTGTAGTTTCCCATGTGATGACTCCCAATGACTACACAATCAGTTTCTTTTTCACTTTCTTATGTCTTTAGAACATGTTTTTCTGTGATTTGACAGCACATTTTTTTCTTTTTTTAAACAGTGGTAATAAAACTGATAATTTTGGTTTATTTAAGATTAAGAACCTTAGTCACCCAAATGCAAGACATCTTAATTAGTAAAGCACTGAGCACAGCAGTCTAAATAAAAATCTCACAGCTGAATGAACTGACATTTGGTATACGAATGATCTTAGATGAGACCAATACGGCAAATTACTCATTAAGCAGAGAACTAAAACTATACAGCAATGCTCAGAAATACAGCACTAAGGATTTTGTCTCATAAAACTCATTTTCCAAGAATCTCAGTCATCATTCCTGCATTTTCAATCTCTTTTCAAGGATGTTTTCGCTGAGTCCCATGAGCCTTCAAAGCATTGAAGTAGCCATGCAAAGATGTCCTGACAGACGTTTTTTGTAAGCAGCGAGAAAACCCAAATTAAGAGTACAACTAACCCACCTATCTATGCAAATCCAAAGAATGATCATCTTGTTTTAAGCCTCCTCAAGCAATTCTTTTACTGCAGAATTACTCATTTTACAGGGCTGAAAGCAGGGAGGCAGACCATTTGAGCTTTAGAGGTGACATTCCTCTGACTAAATGCCAATGCTTACAATGTAGTCATCTGTATCTCGGCTAGCTGCCCTAGGCTCAATGCACAGACAATGGAGAAATTTAGGCTTCCTAAAATAGACATTTAGAACAGATCAGATTAATTACATCCTAGAGAAGCAGATTTCTACCCCCTGAATGTAAAAGAAGTCTACAGGGAAGGAGCTCAGCTGTAGACCTGCTCTCCCGTGCGTGGCTCGAGTCTGGCAGGATGTATCCCACTCTAAGTGCTTATCAGCTTTCACATGCCTTTAATGGGAAAATCTGATCCTACATTTAATAAAATGAAAGTGAAAAAGACCTTTCTCATTACGGTAAAGCTATTTAAATATAGTTAGAAAGCTGTTCAAAAAGGCGTATGTTATATTCACACACATATTTAATAGTGCTATTGTTACTTACCATTTTTATGTCATCTTTTTCCTGTGCTTAACTGGTTTTACTGAGAACAGAAGTAAGAGAAATACCTAGACTTACATTTTCTCAGGTACCTATTAACTGGCACTGTTGGGAGCCATAGTGGAGCTCACATAGTCTCCCCAGTTTCTGACTCCCTCAGCATGCACAGGAGGCTGCCGTTAAAAGCACCAGGGACAGGCAGGACTTGTGAACATATGATGACGCTTAGCTTCATATTCCCATTTTTTCAATACAGATGGTCCGAGTGACTGCTTTTCTTAGAGCCTTGCAAGTACCAATAGTTGAGTCCTAATTTAGAAGTGAATAGATTAAAACATACTGTTTCTCCTCAGTTAGAAAGCACATTTCCAAATGCTAATCTTCAAGATTAGTAAATGCAACATTACTTCATAAAAAAGCATTCTCATTTCACTCTAACTTTGGCTTCCTCCTGTCACAGCCTCATCATGGGTCTTTTTCTCCCAGCCTCAAAACTCTCGTGTGAAAACCATAACAGATTTGACATACGAATGAAAGATTTCATCCCACTGTCCCAAGAGAAGGGAGGAGGGAAAGAGCACTTCTGGCTCGTAGCTGTCATCCATGTATCAAGAACAGCCAATGTGACAAGTCACCGCAAACATAAGGAAAATTGTTTTAGCAAACAGCATGCCTATTCCCTCAAATCCCACTGCCAAGCAGGGTAAGGGTTTGCACTGCATTCAGTACCTTTGCTTTTCCTAACCTACCAACACCAGTTCAGCCATGTTGATTTAGCTCCAGCCCCCGCAGTACACTGAATAATGCAGTTATATATCCCATCACAACTCTTCTACATCCCATTAGTACTCATCTACACCTGATGTAGATAAGCATTGATGCATTTATGTCACAAATCTTTGCTATTACTATTACTGTTACTATTTGAAATCATTCTCCTCTTCCTTCAATGTCCAAGTTGGTTGCCCTCTGCTTCACTTTGCCTTTCGTTGCACATTCAAGTTGCAATCTGTCCTTGAAGGACAGTGATTGAAAATAATCTGAAATTAAGTCCCCTACATAATTTCTACCCATGGTCTTTCGATAAAAAAGCATACCCCAAAAATTCCCATTGCCAAGACTCTGTACTGTGGGACTGAAAATCACCATGCTGGAGCACCTTGGTGTCATTTCTTACAAGGGGGGGACTTTCTCACCATTTGTCTTCTAAAGCAATTTGTCAGGATACTGACTCTATCATAATCTCCTCTCACATGAAAATTCACAACAGATGCAGGTACTCAATCAAATACAGAGGAAGGCAAGGCAAAGAAAAAGGATGGCAGAAATCGTATAGAGGATAGGGTGCCTTCAGTCACGAATGTATGCCAAGTCCAAAAAATCTCCAGTATGGGGTAGGCTTTTGCTTAAGAACAAGCATAAACATAAATAATTAATATTAATATTTTGGGATACAATATTTACAAGTGAAATGATTTCACTGTGGAGACAAACCAGTTCAATGTTTACCAAGTCCAACAGAAATATTGTCATCTTTGGATGACGTAGTTAGATTGACCTCATCCTACATTGCCCAGTGCCCTGTATGAGTAGATGCTGATAGATGATCATTTGGAAATGTGTTTGGAAAAGAAGCTATCAGTCATGATCAATACACCACTTTAAATTTTCCCTTCAGAAGTTACTGTTTTTAATCTGGAAACTGATAGCAATCTGGCCTAACAAGTATCTTAGTAAAGAACGTACAATACCAATACACCGAAAGAGTGGTGACACACTATTTACTTATCTTACAGAATAAACAGGTTTTGCCTTGAAAGATTCTGAAAATGGTTACACATATGAAGAAGGTAGGAGAAAAACCTCTGGGAAGATAAAGAAGCTAGGGCAATACAAAACTACCCAAATCATTCCCTTTGCTAGTCTTAATATACATTTTACATTGTTTAGCTAGCTTAATAATGCCATTTCGTAGCCCTCACACTTGGAACAGATAGGATGCAGCCCTCTGATTGTTAAATAAAAGAACATGCAACTTTACGCTGATGAAGTTTTTAATCATCCAGGACACACAATCTACCACCGTCACAATTTTAATTCAGTGACATAATTCCATGGTGCGATCAGATAAAGAAAGGCAAATAATGGTATCCTCAAAAGCCCAGATTCTAGTAATCTTCACTACTAGGCGCAAGCCGGCAGACAAGCTGAATGTAAAACAAGATAATGGCAGCAGACAATGAAAATTCTCACTCAAAGGGCTCTCTGCTGGCATTCAGTAATTTCCCAGCAGTCCTATTATTAGGGTCCCAAGTCCCTGATCCTTCTCTTATTAGTCAATGACAAAAATTCACTTGCCTACAGGCAGAGGAGGAGTCATTGTAGGCACGGATGCTATTTCTTAAGCACAGGAAGAAGGAGACATCACTCTGATTGTAATGCCAAATTAAAAAAAAAATTAATAAAATTATTAAATGCTCTATTAGGTTTACTACAGTATAAATAATAATTCCATAGGAAAATGCACTTTACATGTGAAATCAGCAACCACTGAACATTTATTTTTCCAGGTGGCTTTTATCATTCTGTTCTTAACAGTTTGAAATGGCATTTTTCCCTTCTGCCTTGGACAACTTCCACTGGTGAATGTGGAGTATCTGTTTCCTCCTTACAAGAATTGGGAAGAAATTCTCACTTTAATAAAAGAAACAATGACAAAAGGAATTTAACATTTTCCTAGGTAGGCTTACCAGAAAATGTCCAATAATTACAATTTGGGAGAATTATGCCACTAGTAATGATTTCTCCAATCCAAGGAAAAACCTTGTCACGTCCTTTGTCTGCTTTCATGTACTGACACCCTGACTGACTCTATTATCAGAAGGTACAGTTGCCTAATATTACTTTGTGCCTTTCTGAACCATGCAAAAAATGCTCTTTATTATTGACTGCAGCAAAACTACCCTGTGAAGTGCTACGGTACACACAGAGCCGTGCTTCATTCCACCCCTCCCAGAGCTGATAAGAGCCTTCTAGAATTATACACATACTTCTAGTTGCTTCATTGCACTGGGTGCAGCTGAAATGAATAGGGGAAGGATTATTTTGGCAGACTGCTGTAATGAAGTGAACTGATCTGGGATGGTCGCGACCCCCTATAGCTGGCCCTAGTGAATGCAATCGAAGAAAAGTGCACCTATGTCTGGAAAGTCCCAGCACGCCTCACATGAGTGAGGTAACTTGCATGGCTCTTCTCCACTGGCTCGCTGGGAGCACAGGCTCTAATTTTAATAGCAAATAGCATTACATGACACTGCTCACATAAGGAGTACAGGGCAGTAAAACAGCAGGTGAGATGTTTGCTCGATAGACTGCTTGACAGAAGGGGCAGGTGAGCTAACCCCTGTAAACCACAGTTCAAAAGTGGTGTGGCAAATGGTCTTACGGATATAATACCTAGCATTATTCTAAAAATTAAGTTTTCCAGGTAAAGTAGATATATGCTTGCTTATCCCAGAGTTAAGGAGTGTTCCTAAACTTACCTGAGTTGCAGGAGTTAAGATCAAAGCTTATAAACCCAGATGACTATAGCAAAAAAGGGAAAAGATGCTACAGGATTCTTACACACTTCTCTCTCTCCTATGCACTTCATTAAAGTGAAGATTACGGTTTTGTACTGAAATCTTGGGAGCGTTGAGGCACTAGCAGGGCTGATGAGAGAGACGACCAGTGTACCAAAATCCTTACAACTTTCTTATGCATTCCTTTCAAGCATTCAGGCAGGCTAAGCCAGTTCTCTCCTTCCCTCTGCACCCTGAGCACCTGCCATTTCCACTGCCTACTCCCCGGCCCATCTCATGAAGTCATTAGATTTTTATGAGTTATTAACACGTAAAGAGCTGCCCTAGGGTACCACGTGCTCTGTAAATCACTGATGACAACTTCCTAGAAGTTATATATGCTATATATGTAGCTCAAGCTATGCCATCCACATGATGCCTCCTGGCCAAGAACAGCTTTGCAGTCACACCTAGGCAAGCTGCGTACCTTCATTTCACGTACCTTTACTTTTGGATATTTACATTTAGATGTTGCTCTGGGTTGTCCGGATTCTGACTCACAGAGGAAAGCACTGCGACCTCAGTGGGAAGCAGCCCTTCCCTATGGTGATGTACAGGGAAGGGGCTGGACTCTTTCATAAATACTGCTTCCAAGGCACCTCCCTGAAGGCAAAGAAGAACTTAACTAGTGCAAATGCAAAGACTGAGACTACTTAAAGCACACTCAAACCAAGCTAAGGTTTGATCCCTATTTGGCAGAGTATTTTTTCTTTATTTGGTTGGTTTTTTTTAAAGCTAGCAGAGTGACAATCCCAGAACAGCTGTTTTTTTGTAAGGGCTGGCACGTCAGGAAATCTAGCCCAAATAACCCCAAGTCTCAAAGACAGATTTCACCCTTTGCTCTCACAAAGTACAATAAACTTCAGGGCAATCTGAGTTTGCACTTAGATCTTGGAGCCTGTAGATGAGCTGACCATAAACCAGAAAGGAATCCCCAAGTGCAAGTACAGCACAGCTAGTCCCATAATGCTTAAAAAGATATTACTGTGGTAAGAAAAAGAAGGAGTTGTAAAGGGTTGAAGAAGTCTAAAAATCCTCAAACATCATAGCTCTTCAAGACAGCTTTTGCTTTCCTTGTAATTTAATCAGTATTTCAGGTGTTTCTTTGGGGGAGACAGTCACGTGGGCCTTCTACACATACCTGTAATTGCCCTTAGGATGTAGAGAGAGCGATTGTTTACAGGGAAGCCTTCAGTATAGCTTATTTTTTAAGCTCAAGTTACTTTTAAAAGTTACATAATTGGACTATAAGCAAGAGGACAGAAGAATGAGAGATCTGGAGAAGATGAGGTTCAAGGGGTGACAGCTATCAACAAGATTTTCCACATATGCAAAATCTAGACTCGGCTTTTTGTAAACAATAATAAAGAAGATCCAAAGCGACCCGAAGGAAATTGCAGCGTTGAGAGGCTGTGAGTCTCAGTCATTGCAGACAGACAGGCGGGAAGAGCAGTCACCAAGAGACTAATTGGGACTTGAGTCAGGTTAAAATTAACTGTTGTGTCTTTTTGGCTTGTTGGATACAGTTTGCTCCAGATCGGCTTTGGGATCGGGCTCAGGATGTGGTTGTCACAAGGAGAAAGGTGTCTCGGTGGCTCCAAGCCGCAGCAGTGGAGGTCGGTGGGAAGGCTCCTTTTGGGGACAGAAAGGTGGATGTGGGGTTGGCGCACCTTACCCACCTCCCGAGCTGGCTCCTCTCCGCAGGGCTCCCGTTCAGCAGACCAGCGTAAACACGCATGCAAACCCAAGCAGTAATCTCACCCACATCAAATAAGATGATTCATTTATTTAAAGCTGAGCACTTGCATAAACACTTCTCTGAGCTCCAGGGAAAGAAGTGCAGGAGACCAAGAAGCTGCAAAAAGTGAAGCAAGGACAGCAGAAAGTCCCAGAGAAGATGAAAAGTTCACAAGTCGCAGGAACAGACAAACTTTCCCAGAGAGAGAACAGCTCTTCCTTTCCCCAGAGAACATTTGTTTTGTTTATCTGAGGGTTTTGGTCTGTGCTTTCAGCTGTCTGCATGTTTGGGGGCTTGTTTTCATTAATTTCTGAAGTGAGAGACTAGGGTTTTTAGCTTTGCTTTTTTTTTTTTTTTTTTAAGGTCTCCAACTGTTTTTTTTTTTCCCTTTTAAATGAGACCTTACTTGTTAAATATCCCCTTTTCCAGCAGAACTAACTAACCTTGGAAATAGGATTGTTTTCGTATCCAGGTGGGGTCCCACCCATCTGCACTCAGCATTATTCACACTGGCCCTCATCCAGAATTCTCCCCAAGACTCTTCAGGGTGGATCTCATTCCTGTTAAGCTCAAAACAAAATGCCGTGGCCTGACCTAGCCTCTCTCTCCTTTCAGCTCTCCTGGTTCTTCCTGAAGGACCACCGTGCGCCCATCATCCCCTGTCCAAGGAGACTCACGGCTTTTCATGGTCCTAATGGCAAACACATGGTGCAGATAGAGGGATCGGGGGAGGAGAAGAGCTCTGTATACTCACAGAAGCTCCTCAGCCTGAATATTCTGCCCCCCCCCTCCAAGAAGCAAATCTTTTCATCTTCCAAGGGTATGCTTTGATAATGTTGTGTGTTAACAGAGTTGAAAATCAGCTAGCTCCTAACATTTTCAGGTATGTATTTTCTTCCGTCTGTATCTCCTACAGCCAGTGACAACATTCAGTTAAGTATTGCACTCTATTCCCTAGCACGGACTTGGCTTACAAGAATAAATCCCACTCTCCACAAGGGCCATTTCTTTCGGTTTGATCTATGCTAAGCCCCAGCAGAAGAACAGCATCAGAGAGTGGCCCCTCTGCAGCTCGGCTCCCGGCCACCACCGCCCCGGTGACACTCGCCAGCCCTGCTTCTTATCGAACGCTTTTGCCTTTTACATTATCTATCTTATTTTCAACTCCTGCCATTTTATCATTTCCTCCTTGCGGCCCACCGGGCTTGCAGGGCTGGAAGGCTGCCTTTTCACGCGGTCCACGCCAGCAGCAGGCAGCCGGCTGGTTCGCTGGTGCTCGCGAAGCAGGAGCCCCCGAACGACGCCACAGGACTCGCTCCCGAGGCCGATTCCTGCTGGCAGCTTCTGCTCTCCTCCTCATCCTCCTGCTGGAACGGGACCTCTTACGGCTCTGGCTTCTTAAAACCCCTCTACCAAGCGGTTGTGCAGCGGCGGTGCCTGGCTGCTGGAGCTCGTAGTCCAGAGCTCCAGCCTCTCCCGGCCCCATCCCCTGCTCGGGCAGAGATGCTGGGGTTGATGCCGGCTCAACCGTGAGGACGGGCACCGCCGGCACGCAGCGGCTGACAGCACCGTCTGAAACCACCCAAGGGTGTCTGTTTGTCAAACCCTTCCCCTCGGCTGCCAAAATCCTCGGGGACGGCCCCAGCGTTTGAAGACGGACGACGCGCGGCATCGTTTTGGGCAGGTTCCTTTTAAGCTCAGGTTTGCTGGTCTCTGGGGCTGGAGCCGAGAGCTGCAGCCGCTGCCCTGCCTAGTGCCCGTTCAGCAGCTGGGGCCATAAAACCTGTCAAACTGACACAGCACACACAGAGGAAAACCACAAAAGTCATTCTTTCCATAGCCAGCTAGCCAACTCATGTGATTTTTTTTCCCGACAGAGTAGATAACCATTTTGCTAAACGTATTTCACGTTTTATGAGCATTTTCATTGCACCTGCTATTGCACATTTCTTACGGCATTTCAAGCTTCCTTGCCCAAATCTGATACCAAGGTAGCTTCTACCAAGAATTGGGTGGTTAAAAACCACAAAAACTATAGATCATACCCTGCTGTTGGCCATAAACATTACCACTCTGAAGCTCAGGGCCTTAACCTTTTACTTGATGGTGTAACAGTAAATATATATATATATTTATTAGCAATTAGCCATTTTTCTCAGAAAACCTGTGTGACAAAGGCAACTCTAATATTTATCACCTATACATATACACACTCTCTATGTATTTACCTGTCTGTATACATCCACATATGTATCTGTATATATCATATATACACACAAATATTTGCCCATGAAGGAAGTTAGAATTACACACTAGCAATTCTGCCCGTCCCCATTGCTTCTTGCTCTCCCGTCTACCTGTTAGCTTGGACTTTGCCTGCAAGGAAGCCAGGCGTGAAGTGACAACCTGTCACTGTGCTGAGCCCTGGAAAGGAAGGCAAGAAAGTTGTACTTAACTGCAGCTGGCAAGAAAAGCAGAGCAAAGGAATTTGAAAACAGCAGTGAACTTGGTGTAACAGTAAAACAAATCTAAGAACACAATTGTAAACTGAAACTGTAAATTTCAGTAAAACTCCAAAGCAGACCAAGGTCAGTAGGGAAAAATCAATCAAACAAACAAACAAACCACTTGCAGGGTGTTAATAAAGTTTTCCATGCTTAAAAGTGGGATGTTGCAGCTGATCGGCTGACCTTGGCCACTACATTGTAAACTTGTCTCTGAAAGAGCCCTAGAATAGCCTGTGACGGCACGCACGTTCCCACAAAAAACAGTAAACCTCTTAATCTGAGAAAGCTGTGTTATTTCACGTAAGAATCAGAGAAGTCAGAAAACACTTCTTTATTCCCTAATATTTACGTGTGCAGAAAACACCTGGATGAATCTAACTGCATCAATTCCTCAGTAAAAATAATGCTGAGGATTAGAATGAGACTGGAGAGCATTGACTGCGAAAGGCTGAAGCTGCAACAGCTTGTGAATGATTTGCCAATGCCATTGAGACGGAGCGGAACTCTCTTCCACCGCTTTGCAATCATCATCTTTTACTAATCAGCCCAACAGCACACGGTAAAAATTGAAATCTGCCTACAAAGCTGCCACATATGGGAAAAGCTCAGTCTTGGTTGTTTTATTTTCAACAAAACCTACAGTAGCCCCCATTGTTTGTTTGTTTTTCCCCCCAGACTAGACAGCATGTGGCTTATGAGCCACACTGATAGATGCGATAAAGCTCCTGCCAGATCTGATTGATGACGGCGCTAGGAAATGCTGTGAAGGTCACACTGTAATTCTCTCTTTGCAGCTGCTCCTGGTAAGAAACGATACAGCAAAAAAAAAAAATCTGGATCCGCTAATTGCTAATAACAGGGAAATTCCCTCCTTACCTTGCCTTCTCTTCTCTTCCACTTTTGAACAACAGGAATGCCATAAGCATGCGTAACCGATGAGAGACCAGATAAGTTTCAAAGAGACACTTAAACATACTTTAATGGACAAAAAAATATCCATCCACAGCAACTGGCCAAATATTGAGCTTTTAAACATTTGAAGACAGTGCATAGACAGTTCAGCATGAAAGCTGCATATTAAAGAGGTTTTACTATTTGCTTCTCTGCAAAACTGAGATAACATACCACTACGTATTCTCTGTGAAGGAGTGCTATCTCTGATAATGTGCATCCATGAATTAAGCTCCTTTCCCAAAGTCCATTCATTTTAAATAAACCAAGCAAGCATGCTCATTAAAGTGGCTACCAGCTCAGGATAAACTCAGCAAGCCAGAACATCAGTCAGTCAAGTAGGACACCAAAATCTTGTTTTCCATAAATGTTTAGATGTGATTAGGACAGTGATAAGAGACTTTGGGGAATTCACAAACATGATATAATCACAGTCCCCTAATGAATAATATATATTTAGTGCAACTCATACCAATTACCTCACATACACAAAGTGCTATATTTCTTGGGGGTAAAATGCTGTTACCTTTGAGACATCAGCTACATTACAGATTAAATCTGAAACCACTTGTGTACTCTTTTCTGGCACTTATTATTAATGGATGGATATATTTTTATTCAGCATTTTGTACTCATAAGGATTTTGGCACAATAAGGCCATTACCAACATCTGTCCTAAAGAAAGACAGCCTTTATCACTCAGCTTAAAAATACATGATGGCAGAGAGATGCTGGCAGCAGAAATCCCCCAGACAGTCAAAAAAATCCCACCACTATGTCACCATGAAAGGAATAATGAACTGGTTTTTTTAAAATGTTTATTTCTTTTTCAGTTTAGGAAAGAGATTTAAAGAAGACAGTCCTATGCAGTTTTGCTTATTTTACTGCCAAACATACATCATCAACTTTTAAGATACACTACATGTGAAGAGCAGTATCTATACAAAATCAAACCTATAAAAAAACCTTCTTCTTTTAAGAGTTTCTTTCCTAGATGTCTTGATGGACACTGGTAAAATATACAACAGATATTGATTCATCCTTTTCACAGCCTAGTGTATTCTCCCCAGGGCTACTCTAAGAGAAGCGATCACCACCAGCTCACGCGGACATTGCTGTGTGTTAAGGGTGCTCAGCACCTTGAGCAGTCAAACCTTACTTACTACGCACCGTGTGTCATGACCAACTTTCTGTTAAGGTGGCTGAGGGGTAATGGACGGCAGACAACTCTATTTTTCTGCTATTCAGCATTTCATTTCTTACCGTATCTCTGGAAATTAGGGCTTATGTCCCAACAGGTTCATTTGTTATCCGCTATGAGATATCCCCCTTTCCACAAACCCCAATTATGTTCCTGAGATTCTATTCGTTAGCATTACTAGCTTCAGCACGTGTTTCATGACCTGGAGAGTCAAGAGTTAACTTTTAATCAGGGAGTGAGAGCAATTTAATCTATACATAGTATTTTACTAGAGTGCTGTTGCATATGCAATACAAATACAAGACCTTCACGTATACATGGGTAGGTGCCGTCCGACAGTCACGCCGGTGTCACCCCTGCACACTGCACTCAGTCACCTCTGTGCAATTGCAGCTACGTGTCTTCCTACCTGCTCATAGTGTTGACAGACTATTCTCAGTATTGCTTTATACAGACACTGCCCCAAAAGACATCTGGTATGATATCAAAAACTTAAATTTGCTGTAAGTCCAGCTTAGGATGCTTCATAGTAGAAAAGCTAACTGCTCCTAAATTTCAACAGATAACCTTAATAGATGTAGAAAAGGAGTACATTCAAGACTTAGCTTTTTCAGCCCTGGTCCAGAGTTCACAGTAGCTCTGTATTCCTTTGGTTGACTTCCATTTTTCTATTATTTTTCTTGGGGTTTACTATTAGAGGTCAACTGGGAGCCTCAGAACATTTTATATTAGGGTATATTAACCTGGAATAGTATCCACTGAGAGTGTAACACACTCACCTGCTCAGCCCAGACAGACAGTTCCTGTGCCAGATGAAACACTGTATTTGTCAATAAACTGATGAATCAGAGGAAATTCAGGGTCATACCAGTAGCTAGGTGTGATTCACATCTAAAACAAGCTGAATTGCCTAACTGGAAGGGATGCATAAATTTTTTTAAAAGTTGACAGAGTAGGCTTTAGTGTGACTAAAACCATAATAACATAGAGTGAACTAAACTGTACGGGAGTTGGGAAGCGTAAGACCTTGCATCCCACCCTCTCACTTCAGCAAGAGATCTCTTGCAAATGAATATAAAGCACGTCCATTCCTCCTCCTCGCCCCCTCCTCGCAAAACAAAGAGCACAGCTTTGAACAATGCACTTAACCAGGCAAGCTCCAGGACACCACAGTCCCATTGACTGATGTATCAGATACGAAACTTGTGAAAATGGACGGAAATCAAATCGGCTGACTCCAGATTGCATAAACCAGCCCTGAACCACTGGCTCTTTGTCCTGGGGCAATGTCTCAAGGAAGTCTGCAGCGAGCAGCAGGGCAAGACAATTCCTGATCTGACCTTACAGCAGGTTCTCTTTGCACCACTGAAACGAATAGGACAATTAGTCATATGTGTACCAAATACAGCCTGCCCCCACTGAGATTTCAATTTTATTTTTTTTTTTCTTATGTGTCTGACAATATCCCTTCAATTTTGGGAGGTTCAGGAGATGAAAATGAAAAACCTTTCCACTAAGATTGTAAGATTTTTAAAATAGTGTGAGTGGCTGACCTATTAATGTGTCTTTGCATTTTACCCCTCTTTGTTGCCACTGCTTCAAGAAACACTGCAATTTCAACCCCACAGATCTTCCAAATCCCTTCATCTAAAAATCCACCCGAGACCCAGGAACACCACATAGCACTTTGAATTTTGCTGACATACTTCCCAGGAAACACCAAACAGTGCCACATATGACCAAAGGCAGTGAATATCTGCTCATTGTTCTGCACGCAGGCTTGTCACTGTGATCGCCGGGTATCCAGACACACAAAGGAAACTGTGGATGCTTCTTTTCAGAAGCCATTTCAAATTCTTCTTAAACCCATCTGATGCCCTATAGCCCCAGAAAGACAGGACTGCTCTCCCTCGGGCTTTAATGCAGGATTTGCTCCTCTTCCACCCCAGTTCCAAATGGAAAAATGGATTGTTCGAAAGGAGAGAGTAATTGTGCAGCTCTTCCTATAGAAACCACCAGGAGGCATAAGGGATGACTGAAGGGCACCATGTGCCCATATAGGAGAGCGCTGATGGATGGATCCATCTGGCTGCCAAGCTGTTCCCTTGTCCCCCTGCACCGACCCTTCCCGGAGAAGCAAAGAGAAAGAACTTCATAATACTGCTATTTTCCTGAAAGCACAAAGTGGCCCTGTAACACTCGGAGCAAAGAGCGACAGAGCACCTGCGAGGGCAAGATCTGAGTTACGGAACATAGTCCGAGAGCCAACCCAAGCCGTGCTGTGACATTTTTTCCCCCGTGGAACAAAACAAAGAACTGCACAAAGAACAGCAGAATCTGTCGGCTTAGGAAGCCCTGGACTGCAGTACAATATTTAATTAGATCTCTCTGGCTTTGAGATGTATTATTTTATAGTCAGATCTCAGCTGAAAAGCTCAGTCACGGCAAAAGGTACGATAAGTACAACAGGCAAGGACACACCAAGTGTTGGCATCAAACTGGTCCTATAGGATGCAGAGGGGAGATTAGCTCAATACTTCTCTGTTCCCAACATCTGTCTTGTCTCGCCTTTCAGAAGTGTGCGTCCATTCAACTGCACTGCCTTTCTGGGCAGGTGAACGCCTCGGTTTCCGAGGGATGCCTGCCTGAATCCATTCACCTCCTGCAACTCCAGAGCTCGGAGTTTATAAAGCGACGTCTGCTTTTGGCCGTTCCTCTTGCTCTTTTGCCACCTATTATTTTCCTACCGGCTAAATCTTTGGCAAGTTTCCCCTACCCTCCCCACACAAGACACATACGCGCCTAGAGCCGACAAAGTTAAAACCGAGTTTCCAAAAAACCCTCAGTGGAAGAAATCAAAATACGTCGCCGTGAACCGAAC
This sequence comes from Buteo buteo, assembly GCF_964188355.1. Taxonomy (NCBI): domain Eukaryota; kingdom Metazoa; phylum Chordata; class Aves; order Accipitriformes; family Accipitridae; genus Buteo; species Buteo buteo. The sequence continues at coordinate 12,285,248 of NC_134171.1, read as the reverse complement.
CGCCGCCTACCAATCGCAGGCTGCTTTTTAGTTTTAACCTCTCTGTTAAACAGGAAATAAAAAGGAGGGGGTCGGACGGGGAAGCCAATGGGATAGATCTGGAAGGATGGTTCTTTTCGCCTTTGCCCTTACTGAATCCAGGACTGTAACATGATGCAATCTCTCGGCTATGATGAAACGGGTTCAAATGGCAAGGTCTGGAGAGAGACCACCTCTTCCCACCCCGAAAGGCAGAAAATCGCGAAACTCTCGGCCGTACAAAGCAGCGGCGCGGCTGCCCAGGCTTGGTGCCTCTCCCCGGGAAGGGATGCGAGCTCGGGGGTGGCAACCGGCGGCTTTCATTCCGCGGGGTCTCGGCCGGGTTTTGGGCTCGTCCGAAGCCCGGCCGCGGGCCGCGTCCCGCAGCGATGCCGGGGCCCGGCGGGGAGCCGAGGGGGGCGGCAGCCGCCGCCTGATGCTCGGGCTCCCTCGCCGCTTTTTCCATGTGCTTCTCCCGGCCAAGAAAACGAGAGAGACTTTTTTTTATTTTTCAGGCTTTTTTTTTTTTTTTTTTTTCCCAGCCAGCCCACGGCCTTCCTCGCCCGGGGCGGCAGAAAAAAGCCCCTTTCCGAATCCAGCCCTTCCCCTCCCTCTTTTTTCCTCCTCTCCCTCCCTCCGAGCTCGGCAGAGAGATGCTGCCGGGAGCGAGCCGGGGACCGCGGCAACCCTCCTACCTTTCCGGCCGTGTCCTGCCTCGGCTGCCGGCACAAAGCGGGGCTCCGCGCAGCAGCGGGGGCGGGCGCAGCTCCGGCCGCGGAGCTCAGCGCCGCGGAGCGCAGCCCAGCACCGCGCCGCACCGCGCCAGGGGCGGGGACGGGGCGGGGAGGGCGGGGCGCCCGCCCGGCCCCGCCCCGCGGGGAGGGGACAGGGGGGAGGCGGAGCCAGCGGAACAAAGGCGGGGGGGGTGGGGTAGGGGGGGCGTGCGGGGTGCGGCAGCCCACGGGTGGGGGGGGCGGCTTCCCCACGGGCAGGTGAGCCGAAGTGCCCCCCCCTCCCCTTTTTCCGACACGTTGCGAGGCAGATGCTGGCAGTTCCGACGGGGGCTGCCTGCTCCCGAGCAGGGGGGCCTTGGTGGATGCAGGATTTCCCCCTTCCCCCCCCCAGTAAATGGTGAAATTGGGCAAAATCGTGAAGTGGCGCTTCAGCGCAGCCCACCCCCTTCCCGAATTTATGGCCAGGAGACGCTGTCAGTCTGGCGTTCGGCTCTGGGGGGGGGATAACCCAAAGCGTGGAACTGGAGCACCCCGAGCATGGTGCCGCTTGTCTGGAGTCCCAATTTAAGCCCGTTTGTTAAAATGGTGTAAAGCCACGCACGGACCCAACCCGGGTTTAAAACGGGGCTCTGTCATCTTCGCTTAGCTTGATACAAGCCAGATGCAAATCAAGAGTGCAAGGTGAGACAGTCGATGTTTATTACAGTTTGTACTGATTAAAAATTCCCTCCAAGAGCTTAAAGCACCTTTCAGTGTTTAACAAAATTGCAGGGCGAACCAGTGCAAACTTCCATATGGACAAGGTGGGTAAAGATGTTCCAACTTTTTGCCTAAAAAATAGGCTCACACATTTATTTTCTTCTCTGTCCAGAAAGAAATTGTAAAACTGAGGTCACAGAGGAATGTTACTAAAGGAAGAACATTAGTTAAGGCAACAATTTTTCTTCATCTTTAGTCCAGCTGGGTGTTACAGCACCTTTTCGTTTACTTCATCTCTAACAGCTGGATGTACAAATGGTCTTTTGTGAGAAGTACTTGTGGAGCATTCTACGTGCAAGTTCATCATTCTGTACAAGCTTGTAGCTTCTGTTGTGCATTTTAAGAGTATACAACTCATTAAGCATCTTTAATTTTGGTCAATAAAAGTTGGTTTGATCTGGCCAAGTTTAATGGGATCTTCTGTCCCGTTTCATCATCCTCAGTCATTCCAATACAGTGATACCCAAAGTAACAGGTTCAACCAGGGAAAATTCTATTTATTCAGCATTTACACTGCATGGCCAGCTAGGATATGCATGGGATCCCTGTAGCCTAAACCAGGAGTGCTGAATTCACACCCCAACCTCGTCAGGAAAAATTGTTTAGCCCAAAATCTCACTTTCAACTGTTCTCTTTCTTGTATGCCTTTGGGTATGGGCAGGGAAGGACTTGCCTACTGGATGAGCTCTTCAGACAGCAGCAGCCTGCTCCTACCTGCCTTTTTTCATTCCGCTTGTCGAGAGCTGGCAGGAGTGGGGTTTGGAGTACTTAGAAGTAGTGATTTTTCTGGCAATATTAAAGGGCTTAGTCGGCCTTGAAAAATTAAACCGTAGTTCCACTTCTCCACAGTTCAATTGCTTTCAGCTATTGCTGTCTTAGAGCTACTTGATTTGTATCATGACCTGTAAAACAGGATCGCCAGAGAGAGCAATCCAAAAGCTTGCTGTAAAAGCACAGCCCTTGGCTGCTCTGGCGCATGCAGTGAATCCGTGCATAGTACCACTGATTTGTATGCTTGCAGTGAGCACTTCCAGGATTTCGTGGCTTTACTGCCACTGGTTTGATAAATTTTAATGCACACATTACATTAAGTAACACTTCAGTGTATAGCCTCCACTTGCCCTAAGACATTGTGTGGCACCTCTGCAGTCTGTAAGCAGGGTGCTTGGTTCTGGCAAAACTGCAGAGTATTTCTTCTACAGAAATGTCCTGAAGTTGTTAGGAAGCTGATCAGCAAAGAAACAAAGATGAGAAATAGTCATCACAAGACCGACAAGAAAATAAGCACTTTATGCCCTATGCCAGATGAGAAAGTGAGATAACAGGGGGTTTATCCTTAGGCTGTTGGAGAGATTGGTAAGGACTTCTTGTCTGCTGGTGGTAACTCCATACGGATTAAAGAATGGGCCATCTATCACAGAGACAAATATCAGACAGCACAAACAGTTCCTCTTGAAGACAAACTCTCTCTAAAGCTGAAGGGCTCAAAAGAGCTTTTTTCTTATTTGAATTCTTAGTTTCCACAATGATGCGTTTTTAAATGGCATTCCCCCCCCCCCCGCTCCCAATTCTGAGTTTGGCCATATGCATTCCATAAGCTAATTCAGCTGCAGAATAGACCTTAGTGATTCAGTGAATTTCTTTCCCATGAGTGTCTAATGACACTATTTAAATACAAATTCTATTTTATAGAATTAAAAGGAACAGCATATAACTCACCTCAAACACAGTATCATCAAAATAAATCAATTGATTACTATGGAGTTTCTTGCATGGAAACTGAAGTCATGTCATTAATAGGAAATCTGTGGTTCACAGTAACTGTACATCATACTTTGCACCCAATAAACTTCTTAAACTAATCATCTTCTAACAAAGTAGTAGAAGGCAAATTCGTATAAATCTCCTTATGTGAAACACGCATCCTCCATGCTTGAAAAAACACCTTCTAGCTTTAAGACCAAACACCCATGCAATGTTCCAAATACTCTTTGTTCTCAATAATTCACAATACACTTCTGCTCTATGGAGGGTAACGTCATTACTGTAGAAATAGTCTTCACAAGCTTTAGGCATGACGTGATGAAGCTTAGTCATAGGGATGCCCTTATCTTCCTGTAATCTTCTCAGCACTGGTTATCACATAAAAGCAAATAATCAGAGCAAAGAAAAGGAAAATAATCAAGTAGTCCCAGCAGTAAGGTATCCAAATATAGTTGTTTACAAGATTGGGACTTTTACCATCAGATAATCCCTAGTGTGTTTAAGGAGAAAAGTCATGACAATGACAGGCCATATTTATTATCTTTAGGATGTGCTTAGAAGAGTTATTATGCATGTTTTATGATATTATTTTTTTTCCCTTGGAAAATCAACATTGAATGAAATCTGAGAAACACAGGCATGAGAAAAAAATCTCCAACCATTTGTTGTGATTTATGTCTTGTACAGAACTCCAAGCAATTTGGATTTGGCTCACTTAAATAATGTAAAAAGGCAGGAAAACAGTACTTGAAGCATCTAAAAGTGTGGGTCAGTTTTTAAAGAGACACTCCATTCCACTTCAAATCTGCCTTGGACTGAGTCCATAAGCGGACAACTCAGTAGTTTAAGAGGCCCCATAACCTCAGCAACATCCTGGTGAGAAAACAAGTATAAGAAAAGCTATTGGATGATGTAAGTGACGACTGGTATCCCCTGAAAGTCTGCACAGTACTTTCAGTAAGACCTTTCAAGACGTCTCTACAAGAATACGAGGGGGTTTTTCAGTGTCTTATAGTGAAATCATAGCTGTAGGAAAGAGCCTGTACGTTCTTGTCATTTGGTACCAGAAAGGCTGTCAAAACAATCTGCCTCTTTGGGGTGGGTTTTTTTTTTGGGGGGGGAGGTTGGTTGAGGGATTTTTGTTGTTTGAGTGGACATAAAAAACCTACAGTTGGTACAACATTGACTTCACGTAGAGCCCAGCCGCTGCCCCATGCAGAAGACACCGGCGTGTCGGGCCGGGAGATGAGGGGTGGCCGGAGCGAGCCGTGCCGCGGCCGCATCCCGCCGCCTCCGACCTCCTGCCCTTGCATCCAGCTGGCACGGGAGAACGGACGGGCTCAGGGAACAGTGGAAAGCCGGCAAAAATACCGCGCAATCTGGGCTGTCAAGAGATGGAGTGACATTACAGTAATTGCCACTCTCTTCAGTAAAACATAATGATGGCAGGATTTCAAAACCAGAAGGCAAGTTATGGCTTTTTAGAACAAAAATCTCCTGTTACCTTGAAACTGTGATTCTTCTGTAAAGAAAACATCAGTGTTTCTACAGCTGTCTCAGACGCTTGAGGCATTTACAAACTAGGAATACATGTCTTTTACCCAAAGCAGAAAGCTCTTGATAAAGTTTTTTTTTTTTCCTTTTTTATCATATACTGTGATCCTGTTACCGCAGAATCTATTGTTATTAATACTCTCTCAGCATCTTTCTGATTTTTTTTTTAAATAGTATCTTTTTGAAGGATCTCTTTAACAAGTCATATTTTCCTGGGTCCCGTGTACTTTCCACGTTCACTGTGGAAAACAAATATTATATTTTGCATATACTTTTAAAATTTGTTTCAGGAATCTCACAGTGCTGAGTATACATATGTCCCAGAGGGCTGCTTCTACAGGTAAAACTTACTTTTATAGAAATGCCATTCACCTTTCTGCAGAAACCAAATTTGAAAAAGTGTGCATCATACAAACTTCAAGAGGCGGGATTATGCAGCTTTTATATAATGCATGTGTCTCTCCTTACTTTCTACACAGATAGGCCTTCTCCTGTAAAACAAAACTATTTACAACTATCTTCTCTTCACAGAGATGTAAAATAACTTAAATTAGCTTCTTCATTCTACTACAAATTGATTTTGAATCAGGGCAAAGGAGGGAATACATACAAAAGAATAATATATACTTTATAGAATCTTAATGTAGCTAAAAATGATTACTTCCCATTCATATTCTTCTGTTTGAGCTAAACACAAACAAACAATCCCTCCTTCTGATTTCCATTTTAGAAGAAATTCTATATAACCTGACCTTTACGGTCTTGTGCAGGTAAGATTGCCAGTGATTTCAGTGGGCTTAGCATTTAGCACCTGACATTTTCAAAATGCTATGTTAACATCCTTTTATTAGTTTCATATTAAACCCTCAGCATCACTGAGAAGTAGCTCTACCTTTGGGTAGTACAAACTTTTTTAAAAAAAATAAAAATCCAAGTCTCATTATTTTCATTTTTATATTAAGCTTGAACACACTGGGGGATTTCCTCTAAATCTCGCCTCCTTGCCCCTGCTTTCTTTGAATTCAAGCAAGATTGGGTCAAAAATGGAATCTCAGCCCTTCCCTGCCTCTGTCCCCCCTGCATTGTTCAACAAGTTATGAAACTCTATACCTTCCTTCTCCTTTATCATCAAGATCAGGGAACAGCCAGTTCTTAAACTTATCATCTGTCAAAATAATGCCTGTGTAATTCTGTTGAAAATCTCAACTATTCAGATAAACCCACTGTGTTGTTTTATGATACCATTATTTCACACTTTCTCCTAAAGAAGAACACTTTTGTAAGCACTGGAAAAGCTAATTTAAGTTACTCCTTATTTACACCTTATTTACTCTTGAGTTGACTCACTGTGATACAACGTCTCTTTTTTACACAAGTAATTTTCTTATTCCTTCAAGAAAGCTTGGCCAGGTTTGCTTTTAATGATACTTTCACAAGTAACACAGCTGTACTTCTTCTGCTCCAAAACCCCTTTCCAATTTTTCCATTTAAGCCAATGCATCAGAAGGATTTTGAAAGAAAAAGACCTTATTTATGGTTGGGCACCTGCTACTTTAATGCTCACCTTCTGTACAGTGTTTGGAAATGAAGGTCTGATGATGCAGAGTAAGTATCTTTGTAAGATTTGTTTTGCAAGTATTAGGCCTCTCTATTTCTTACTGAATTTCTTACAGTAGATGTTTCACCATTTTTTAGTAAGCAAGATAGGGTTCAAGAAAATTTTCAGAAATATTTCTAATTTCAGAATAATAGCAGTGTTGCCAAACTGATATTAGTATAGAAATACTAATTTTAGTCATCTCATGAGTGTAGAAGGCCCAAAGTATGCTAATTTATATGTAAGACTATGTCAGAGGTACAAAGGTAAAGGAAATGTGAAAGCACATAGTGATATTTATATTTTTATAGAATATTTTCAAAAACATTTATACGTCCTGGAGGAAGGTGTCTGCCTTGAAATTCAGCACTTCATAATAACCTACAGCAGCAGAGTCCTCCCACCGATGACAACAGGAGAACATTCTTCTGTAGAACCCTTTAATTTTAGTCCCTACTCAAAAAAAAAACCCAACCCCAAAAGATACATTGCAGCTTCTATTCTGTATTTATATTCTCTTCTGTGCCATTTAAAATGGAATAAAGTATTTCAGTAGCCTTTGGTGATTATGTTATTTTTATTGCACTATAAAAATAACCAGTTATTACACTGAAAAAAGGATTAAGGAAAAAAATGCAATTTGAACAATTTGATGCTTATACGGTGACTCATAAAGTCCTGCAGGCACTTCCATCTATCAAAAACTGGCTGGGAGACGAAAAATGCCTAGTATAAAACTGGCAAAAACTGGGGAGCCCCAAGTGTCTATACTCCACATCCTTAACTTGAGAGATTTTTTAAGTCTGACTAGCAAAATTGTCAAGTGACATGAAGAGTATTAACCTGGTTCCCCAACTGAATTATTACAGGCCAGAGAATAAGAAAATTCAGACAGACCATTAAAACCTCAATTGTTTAATTTGCTGTCAATCATGGTACCTATTTAATTATCAGGTAATAGAAAAAAATTATAGATAGTAGTGTAAAAAATTATAATGACCCTTATGTCAGAGTTCAGAAGCATGTCTGGTCAGGGTGGGAAAAAACCCAACAACTGGCAATAGTGAGACTAGCTTAAGCAAGGCTAATGTAATGTATGTTTGTAGTAAAAAATGTCAAAGTCATTCTTACCTTTCTTCTTCCCCCGTAAAAAAAGATGTTACAACATCTCACATAACATCGTTAATAAAGCAAATACCTTAACGACTTCATTCTGTCAGACCACCTCCTGAATACAAGGTACAATGGGCTGAGAGGAGCTTGCAGAAGAATTATCAAGGGCAAAGAAAGGTTTTAATCTCTGAAGAAATTGAAAACATTGCAATTTTTAATGGAGAGATGAGTTAGAGGATGTAATAAAGGAGTGCACCACAGCAAGTGGAGAAAACAGGTCAACAGCAAATCATTAAGGACACCAATGTAACAAGATGCAGAAAGAGAAATCAAGGATATCCAGGCTTCTTCTAACAAATGGTAAACACATCACAGCTGAGACAGTAAACATCTTCCTCAAAGCCTTGAATCGTTATACATTTGGATATGTGGGACACACTGCTTTTGTCTGGTTTTGGTTTCCTACTGATCACCCTGGAGCTGCTGCTGTTGGGCAGTCTGGCACAGAAGGACTACTGGCCAGTCCCAACTGCTTGAGTGCTGCACAGATTTGTTCAACCACTTAAAAAAAAAAAAGTGGAACCTACCTATTTACAAATACCTGCATGCATAGTAGTCAAGACATCAAACACCAAGTGGTGGGAAGAAAACATGCTGAATCATGAAAGTAAGAGCACTGAGAAAAACACAAAACTACTCACTTCTCTTAGCTGTAACTCACAGTGACGGTGGTTGTGAGGAGGGAATAACAACCAGCCGCAGTAACCCAAGTTTGCTTCATTACCAGAGAAGTATACTGAGATCACATTTCAAAGGCATGCATTCTTACTGAGTACCACCTTTTCTAACATGGCTTTTCACAAAACAGAAAAAGTGAGAAAGAAGGGATAGCAAGACTCAAAAAGCCTGAGCCGGCACCTCCCAAGAGCCTGTGAGGATTTGGCCATACCTCAGAGGCAGCCTGGATATGAAGAAATGGAAGCCTCCAGTATAATTTTACATGTACAAGAGGGTTGCAGTCCATCATTGTGATATTAAAACCAGTCGTCTTTTTTTTTTTCAGATACTCAAGATACCTGAAAAATGGGAGCCATGCCTGTGACCAATCAAGTAATCAGATTGGTCAAGGGTCAGTCTAGATCTTAGGAAGCTTGGAAGAACATGACACTTCTCCTCACACACAAGTCAAAGGGCCAGGAGAATATAAGGACACTCTGAAGCCCATGGGCCATACGGATGACAGTGCCTGGGATGTCACGTAGCTTACCTGCAAATAGCAGAACAGCATTTTCCTGCAGGTCTGTGAAGAGGCTAATAAAATTAATGGTCTGGCTTGGTCATGCTTGGGAAATGTCAAATAGATGGCTCCTCATCAAAATGAGCAATGTAAGACAAGGCATCTCTCTTGGTCTGAACTATATCTTTTTTGTTCATGTAAAACTAGCCTTGTCTCAGAGGGTTATGACATTCCAGGTAGCTTCTCACGACTATGTATTTTCTTGTTTCTGCAATTCCAGTTTTCAGAGCTCTCCCCCGAACCACAAGGAAAAGAAATAGAAGAAGGTCAGACAAAAATGTCCAGCCTTCTCAGACAGCTATAATGGTAATCTGGCACGCCTGGTTTCCTATCTGGAATTGTTGGTCAGATATTCCTCAGCAACCACAAAAATCCATGTGTTTCTTTGTCTCAAGGACTATGATGATGAAAGAAGTTGGCTCTTTCATTGCTGTGTTTAAGACATGCCTTCTTTAAAATACATGAGGTGAGAATTAGGTCATACATCAGGGCTGTCATGAACAGCTGAGACATACACTTCAGACCCAAGTCTGAAAATGAAATCTCTTGACAGAATTCCCTTGCTTCTTGTACACGTATCAAAATAGGTTCCATCAAGAGCTATACTGACCCTTTTGAGCTGCATAGCCATATCCATACTTAGCAAAATGCTGAAAGACAGCATTTCCTTGAAAACAAGACTACGGAACAGTATCTTAATAACTCTAAAGAACATTATCTAAAAAACAGCCGATGATTTGTCGAGACTCTCAGTTTGTTAGTGCCAAGGCTGGACTGCACTATCAGATGGAATATTCTGGCAAAGATTTATCTCATTACTCTGAAATGTATTTTCCATTTCATAATGCAATTTAAGATTAGCATATGGAACTCTAGACATAAACCAGAGTATTGATTATGCACATGTTAGTCTATTCACATTTAACAAGACACTCTAAGTTCCTGAAAGAAAACTACATGACTAAAATTCCAATTTGCAGTTTTTAAATGGGCAAAATATGGTAACTTTTAGAAACAGAAATGTTGTATTCTCTGGTATACCATGTTCTGGTTTATAGAGTTTAGGTGGCGTACAGAAAACTTAGCAGCGAAATGAATTACAACGCTACTCACTTCATGGCCCTTTTACACTGATATATTTGGCTGGTGCCAAACCCAGCATACAGTATCATACTGTAAATGAGAATTTAGTTAGGCTAGAAAGCATAACTAAATAGGTCACTACACTACATGACAGTAGATGCTTTAAATATAGAGTGATACACCGACATGTATCATCTGAAAAACAGAGCAGCTTATTGAGTTATGCTACCTTGGCACAGAACAGACATCTACAGACCATTTCAAACCTTCAGCAAAATGAAGTAAGAAGGACACACAAGAGTACTTGTTCATCTAACGTCAGCAAAGGTTTTGTGTATGGAAGCCAAAATTCCTTTTTGGTTTTGGCTGGTAGTAGGAACGTAAGTTGATAAACTGACTGTCTTCTAAAACATTTTTGCGTGTTTGGCATCGAATATGTGCCTTTTTTGGTGAATAGTATAATGAACACAAAGAATTACTGTCTTAAGGCGTTTTGTGAGATCTGTGCAATTCAAAGTGCCGCCCTAATGGCTTGGAAGTGATTTGGTAACATGGTCTAGGAACTGCCAATGGTCGCAAGACTGGTATTCCACCAACGTGGTAAAATCTGGTTTACTATTTTCACTGACAGACTGCAGGCATAGAATTAATTTCATCTAAGATTAGATAGCTTACAATGTGTACTTCTGCAGTTGGATTGGCTTTCTTTATATTCAGTGGACAGAAATATGAGAGGTGCAATTCATATAACTAGTTTTGAGCATTAGGATGTGATTTTTTCTCTTCACTGACCATAAAATGGAACATAATACAGTACAGCAGCATGGAGCTGTTGATCACATGCTTTGCTCAGTAATGCACATGTTCCTTATAGCATAGGTTGAATCCTACACCGGTACAATAGCTGCTGTGGTTAAGCAATTTTCAAAGTATTTATGAAGATCCACACTGAACCTGATCTGCACTGGTATATAGATTTCTTTGATTGACCTGCAATTTTTTGACTTACTGAGAAGATGCCTGTAATCAATCTGATGTCCCAGGAAGGTATAGATGAGAAGAGTGGTCTTCACCAACGTCAAACTTATCCATCATCATTCTCCAGCCAGTTGTTCTCCTGGATTTAGATTTTCATAGTACCAATGGATGTTCCTGATCATGTTTCGGAATGGCCCATTTCAGTGCGCTGCCAGTTTTCACATGTAGGCAAGATGTAAGCTATTCTGAGGTTGAAGAGCATTATGGATGCAGCCTACAGGTGATCAGGAGCTCTCAGTTAAGACTGGCTAATGGTCTGTACACTGAACATCACCAGTGAAGCAACTTCTGCTTGGTGAGATGTGACAGTTGCTGGATGGATTGTTTAAATCATGACCAACTTTACAGTAACTTGACATTCAGAGGTACGCTTGATCTCCTCGGTGAGCAAATCTAATGCAAATTACATACTATTTACACTATTATCATGGGAAGACCCTATCCAGAGCAGCAGTACAATCTAAAAATTATACACACATTAGCAAAGTCATTCAGTTATGTCTTCGTTTTAATGAATTTTTTAAACATTTGTATCATCAGACAAAACATTTAGGTCATGAGAAAATATTTATTTCCAACAGCATGGATTCTGAAAGTTAGTTGGAAGAAGGCATGTTCAATGCTATGATTTTTCCAATGCTGGGTCAGTTGAAATAGTGTGTTGTAGTGCATATATTAACCAGTTACTTTAAGGAAATGCAAAAATACATAGTGAAGTAGGAAGTGAATACAAACATTCAAGGCAGTAAAAATGGAGAATACTGACACATGGCTGAAAAATGTACTTTTTGTAACGCTCTTTTGTATCACACAAAACTAGCAACTCACTTTAGAACATTCTTTGTCAGCAACCATACTTCTGACCATATGAAATTATTAAATTTAATACAGTCTTTCAGCTGGAAGAGATAATTAAGGTCTAACGCTCATATCAAACACTTAGATTTTGTTAGCTTTGCTTGTTATTTAAGATAGTTTCAAGGTACTGCACCAGTATCACATAGGTTTGTTTTTTTTGAATTGATTTGTACAGAAACATGCAAATAGTAATGCATGAGGGTTTTATATACTTGATTATAATTGGATGTATTATTGATAGAGCACACCAAGCTTTTTTTGTTACATTTTATGCTGAACTGTTCCATTTCCACACCTACCAATTGCCATCACCATTCTCATGGCTTATCATGTAAAGCCAGAAAGTGGAAAAAGTAAGAATGTCTTTACTTAGGACACATATTAATGAAAATAATTCTTTTATAGATAGATATATCCATCTACATATAATTAAGATTACATGGTATTTTTTTCAGCATGAAATGTAAAAAAAAAGTTCTCCAAACACCCCAAACTAGTAGGAAAACACGGTTAACTGGCACAATACACTCTTAAACCAGTTTTGTATAAGGCTTCAGTTTTCCTGATGAATGGGACTAAATTTTTAAGTAGGTCTGTATACATTTTAGTCATTATAACTGTTTTATGTCACAATATATTCTTAATAAAATAAAAACTCTTGTGTTGTAATTAAAGATAGCTAGTTACCTTCTAGACAAATATGACCTTTTAGAGAGTAGGCTGTGTCTAAATATAAGAAGTAGAATTAAGGTGCTTCCATATTTTTGCTTTCATTTTTAAAAAGTACCACACATAAACAATTGCAATAATTGCTTGTGAACATGCTTTTCTTTGGCTTTTACCGTATTTTTAATAGCATGTGATCCCCCCTTGGAGAATTTTATCTTCATTACTTACTTGATTTTGTAAAAATTGTGTTGTAAAACTTAATAGAACAAAATGTTGGATGCATTTCCTTTGTCACAGCTACACTTTTTTCTCTTCCCTTCAGAATTTCCGTTTGCATCAAGCAATAACTGCAAGCAACAATAAATTTAAAGCTAGATTTTTTGCACGTCGTAAACTGGGTAGGACCAGGAGTTACTGACAAAACCAGCTGGTCATGCAAGATTAGCAAATTCTCTGTATTCCAACGCATTGCCATCTAATCTGTCCCGTTTCCCCTGACACATACTAACACAATGAAGCTGGACAATGGTTCAACAGCAAGTGCATGTGATAGTTCTGGCAAGACTATTTTTGTTTTGATTAAGCACATATTTTATCCGGGAGGGGCTAGAAAAGCAGGGCCTTTTTCTTCAGGTCATTTCGCTTCCAAAGTGCCAGACGATCAAATTCCTCAATGCTCATTTTGAAGACTTCCTGGAACTCTTCAGGGGACAAATGCCTCTTGAAAATGAAAACACAAAAAGTACCATTAAGCTCGTCTGTGCATACAGGAAGATTTCTGCCCTTCCTAAATTTTAAAACACACCGCAAAATAATGCATTAGGATTTGCATTTAAATTCCCAAATTGGTTCTGGAAAAGACTGCATCAAAACCAAAGGAGCTCAGAGTAGCTGGGAAATGAAATTATTGATGGCAGTAGTGACTTCTGGGAAAAAAAAAAAGTAACCTTTTCAATATAGTTCCAATTGAGCAGAAGTTATGGGTTTTGGGAAAAAGAAGTGTTTATACACGGTGCTTGATGACAGAGCATGCTGAGACAAATTTAAGCTATTCCAGAACTTTAAAGAGATTGATAACAATGTAATTTCTGAGTTGGATTTCTTTTGCCTTTATCTTTAATGAGAGCAGTGGACACCACACTGGTCCATTAATAGCAGCCTTGTAACAAAGGAGAGAGCATATTGCTAAATTCTTAAATCCAAAATGCGCTTATCCATGGGGATAAACTCCTATCAGAAGTCCAAGTTGGATAAAGTGTTTTTTTTTTTAAAATGCCAAGAACTATGCTTCTATTTGATGTTTTCATGATTCAATATTAAAAAAAATAAAAAGAGAGAAAAGGGGAGAATACCAACATAAAGAATTGGAAAGAGGTAGGATAACAATTGCCTAACAATTATTAGTATACACAGAGAAAAGGCAGAAAAGATAAATATGTGAATTAGAAAATAATATCATATAAAATTCTTCTGATAATTGTGGACTAACTCTTGCTCAAGCATTTCCGTGGTATCAGTTATGGCTCTCTGTTTCTCATCTGTTAAGCACACACCGTCCAAAAGGGTCAGATTCAGTGCCATGAGAATTACAAATTGCAATTTTTAAACATGGACTCTCCTCTTCCACATAGACTTCCCTGAAACCTGGGACCAGCCCTGCAATCTAACCCTCTCTTCCCCAACCGAGCTTTTGACTCGAAGCTCCGCAGACGCAGCTCTCCTTCCAGGCACCCGGGCAGCCCCAGCCTGAGCACCTCGGCACCTGCTGGAGCACCACCTGCATCCAAAAATTAGGTCCCCTGAAGCTGCTTAGCACAAGAAACGCTTGGACATGCCTCACACAGCAGAATCGGGCTCATCACACATGAGACAACTGTGTTATTTCAAAGGAAGGATATCGGCCCTTTCCTTTCATCGCACTGCCTCCTGGTTGCAGGACTTCCCAGGAGGCGAGAAATCCGAGTTCAATGTCCTCATTGTTTGGAGGAGGCTCAAAACCACCATCTAGTCTACATTACTCACTCTCAAGACGCATGCTGGCAAGCCAGCCAGGAGAGTAATTTTAAAGGAGATACAGTCCTCACCAATGTGTATACCGCTACCAGCAAACACTGAGTGCAAGATGCTGAAGGCAGGGGGACACAGCACTGCCCAGGGGAAGGGGAGCCACTGGGTCCTTTCGACTATGTTTTTACCAGTCATTCAAATAGCCCAAGGTTGTCTATCGCCTGAATCAGCTCCCAGCATCGTCCGGAGGAGCGCTTGCTTCTATTAGCCAAAATTGTTGCACAGAGCATGCTAACATGCCCTGGTAATCCCACAACGGTTTACCTGACCAGGATGGACGCAGCCCTACTTCACAAAGCTATTTTTTTGGACAAATTTGAAAGCAAAATTTTTTTCCCACTTATTAACAATGAGTTTATTTTTGTAATGTAAATTACTCAAGGAAAACTAATGAAATTGTTTGTAAGAAATCACTACATTTAATTACCTTGAATGGTCATCATGGGCCCTTGTGGTTTCTTAAAAAAGGACAGCCTTGGTTTTTTTTTTTCCCTTGAGATTCCACATATTCAGAACAGTGACTAAGAGTTTGGAACTGAGCCTTCATTTTTCATTTGACCAATGATAGGAACCCACCATAAGCGCTACGCATAGCATGGAACAAACACGGCATGCATATTTGGCAAAGGAGATCCTGTTTCGCATGGAAATGAGCAACATCTGACAATATATTTTAGAAACAATCTCTCACTGACAGAATTTAATTCTACTGGGTTTGGAAAGAAAAAGTAACTTCTCACTGCATTGATTTTTTTTTAATATTTGCCTGGTAATCCAGCAGACAAATGTGAGCAAGCTTAACTTCAGCAATTTCTCACAGCATGGGACATGTCTATAAGTTGTGGGATTGAGAAAGAAGTATGGATGAGCAAAGTGTATCATGTTTTGTTTTATCTTACTTTCCAGATTGTGGATGAGACTGGACTTATCCCCTCACTCAGGAGAAAGCAGTGACAAACTGTAGTTCATCCTCAAAGAGAAAATCAGAAAGCCCATACCCTGCAGGTAAATCCACTTTGCCAATCATCCAAACCATAGGAAATGTAAAACTTTAAAAGGAATGTTTTCACCATTTTTTTTTCTAGAGGTAAATTACACCATGTCTTCCTAGAAATTGCTGTGGTCTCATCAAATCTGTTTCAATACCGAAGGTCAATGGAGGGAGACCCAGCAAGCCCTACGTCAGGCCGCAGGCCTTTTCTGCAGGGTGCCAAATACTCGCTACACATTCACCTTCCAAGGAAGCTTGCCACCAATCTCAGCAAAAGCTCTGCAATTTCCCCTTTCCTCTCCAAGGCTGTACTTTGCCGTTTATCATTTTGCTTTGCCCTCAGGCTTAGCGAGCTTTCAGTCCGCGTGCATCTATCCAAGCCTGTATGAATTGGATGTGCGCTCTGCTCCTCTGCTTGTATCCAGATGACATCACCTTCATTCCTCGCATACACTCATTTTCTAATCATACTGAAGTTTTGTTTTACACCAGCACCATTTTTTTTCCTCGCAGAAGTTCTCAGTTGGTGCTGCCTGGTCCAAAAACAGCTGAGAGTTTCCAGCCCAGGGATGCAGTAGCAGAGATGGAGATGGGGAAAGGACGAGCTCACTTATTTCCACCTCCCATTCCACTAGGCAGTTTCTTTGCTTTTAATTCTCCTCCACATACTGTCCCGCATCTCAAGGACTAACAACCAGCCTGCAATATTAGTAAAGTTTCTTACTCCATCAATGCATTATCCACAAGCAAAATTAACTCTAGAAGGGAACACTTTCCCTTTGGTCTGAACCCTCTCTGAGGACACCAGTCTGTGCCCAGTGTAGCATAATTCCCACTGTTTTCCCTGCCTCTCAGAAACTTTCACCATCCCTTTCTTTGGCATCAAGGGCTCTAGCTTTGGGACTGACCCTAGAAGCATCAGTGATCACAGTTCTGTCTGCAAATTTTGGAATAAACTTTGATCCCAGAAAGATGTCATCAAACTGGCAAAGCTTCAGATAAAAGTAACAAAAGTAATCATGGGTTGCAGAGTTTGATTTATGAGGAAAGACTAAAAGGCCTAAGTATGTATAAGCTTAGCCAAATGATGACTAAGGGAAAATATGGTAAATGTCTACAAGTATTTGAAGGGTCTAAACACCATGGGAATAGGCCAGTGTGGGAAGTTTATGATCATACTTTGTATGTGCAATGTTAAATTTTGTCTGCACTATTGTTGGGACTTTCCTAAACCTTACAGCTTTAAGACCTAGGGCTCTTCCCAAAGGCAGAGAAAATGCACCACTAAGAAGTCTTAGATTGATTTATCTTTCTTCTCAGCTATTTGAATATTAGTTTGTCTTAAATGAAGCGTTACCTTGTCTCATTAGTCAAACAAAGAAGGGAAATTGAAAATTATGCATAGGGAATAGGGCGGATATTCATTTTGAGGTATGAGAGAAGATGTGTATGCACAGCTATGCTTTACAAGGCCAAGAACATGGTTTCTTTTTTTTTTTAGGATTGGATCAGCTTAAAATATCCAGCTATGTTAATAGTTCATCATTGGGCTGTTAAAGGAATGGCCAAACTTATTAGTAAAAATAACATTGATTCCTTTTTTTTACTAGGGTTGGCCTTGTTTACATAGGAAGTCTGGGTGTTTTACAGTGTGCTAGTAACCGATTCTTAATTCCCTTTGTGACAATTTGGCCATATTCAGGCAGCTTAACACAGTCTACTTCTCTGCTCTGCATCAACAGCAAAGCTGGGTACGCTGCAGACACCAAAGAGAGTACAGAGGACCAGATTAAGGTCCCCTTCTGCCCACACGCAGAACTGACCGTATTTAAGTGAGCTCAGTTTGGAACCTGCATAATGATGTTAACATGCTACTACCTGAAAACCTTGCTAAAAGATAAGGTAAGCAGTTTAAAGATGGTTCTTCACTAAAAAGGCTGCTACACTGGAGCTTGCAGCATGAGAACATCAGCATTTTGGATATATTTAAGTGTAAAATTGCCACCCTAGAAAGGACTACTGCCTCATATTGTTTTGATAAAATTATTAATCTGAGGCTTGTAAAGTCAGTAGTGCTCAATCTTTTGTTCTGGATAGCATTTTGTGTCAGCTTGCATGGGAAATCAGAAAAAGAGAGTGAGACTCAAGTTCAGTAAAGCGCTGAGGATCCCCCACGCGCGTCCGTGGGTCACAGCAGTGGCTTTGTATGGAAGAGGAGAGTCATGTCTCCAGAAGCACAATCTCTCACCTGCACTGACAGCATTTTGGATTAGAGATATGGGATCACAACCTTGGGATGCCACTTTGGGAAGCCCGAAGGTGGCCTGCAGCTTGGGAACTGAACGTTGCTGCTGTAATTCCTCACCTGGATGTCACCTAAAGGGCACAGCACTGTGTATGAAGGGTCACCACACCCTGCTGTAATTATGCAGCTAGCTCTCCCTAAAACATGCAAATGCACGACGGAAGAATTAAAATGAAAATGTTTCTTATTAAGATACACAGAACTAAGCAAGGGCTGAGCTAAACCTCTCTACTGCAATCCAACCACTCTAATGGAAAATCCTCGTGCTCTGTGAAACTTGATCATCAAAACGAGCAGTACAGATACGCGCTCATTTTTGAGTCTCTCAGAACAAAAATAATTAATTGCACATTCAAATCCTTGTTCCACGGTATTATCTCAGAAAGAAGTGATGCTTTTCCCTGTAAATTAATGAGGCTTGTCTCTACTTTTCTGTGGCCTGCTAAAAAGCCACTAATCATTCTGAGTAGAATTATAATATTTATTTAATTCAATGAGATTTCTTTTCCCTGAGAATAATTGTGCTTTTAATGAAATTCGGAGTTCTTCAAAAATAATACTTGGGAACATGCCATTAGTGTGAATAAGTCACAGGAAGGGAAAATTGCAATTAAGCTTCAGCCATACTGCAGTAAGCTGCGACCAGGTCATGCTGCACAAGCATGTTTATTCTGTGTCAGTAATTGGATGGGAGTCCTCATGTGAAAACCTGCTGATGTAGGAAATTCAGAGAATATCATACTTCCTCTTGAGTCAATATTGAACCAATGAACTAACACAGTGGATGGCAGGAGGTGATGAGTTGAAGACTAGAAAAATCAAAGACCTAATTCCTAGAGGTCATTTAAAACCTCAGGTTTGTTTCTCTTTTGCTTTTTGTTATGTTCATAGGAAGTGACAGCTGAGCATTACATTGCCTTTGCTTGAATCCATAGTGAATATTTCAGCTAGTCTCTCGCTGAAGCACTACCGTGCACTCTATTTTATAGAGTGTAATTTTAAATAGTTGTCCACTTCAATTCATTTTTGTTCAGAGTCCTTGTAACAGTTCCAACCTCTGATACACAAAACCCAGAAGTAAAAGCTACAGGATCTTTTCCAGAGTTTTCAAAATGCAAAATACTCAAACTAAACAGGGATTTACAGGTAAGCCAGCATTCATGTAAATAACCAAATCTTAGCTCTTCAGGGTAGTGCAGAGGCTTTGCTGGTGGGACCCAAGTCTTTTCCTGTATTAAGATTTAGGAAGTTAGAGGTATCTCAAGATTTGGAACAATAATAGCCTCCTCCCTTCTCCAGCTTTTCTCCTCTCCCCTTCCCTTCCATTCCCATCTCCTATGCCTCTCAAAGTTAGCCCAAATATTACTTTCAGATGCCCAACCATAATTTTCTGGAAAAACTTCTTTTTTATCTATTGCATTTCAAATCCTCGCTTTGCTTTCACAAGGTTTGCACTCTTCACCCTTCTTTCTGTTGCACTGCTGGGGCTCAGCAGGCTTTTCAGAGGTTTCTTCTAAGCCTACTGCATGGCTAATTACAAAGCTGTAATTAGCCATGTGCCACGTTCCCAAGAGAGTATTGAATGTTATGCTCATCTACGGAGTAATTAAGCTTCGTGCTCAATAAATATTTCAAACTATTAAGTAATTATGCGATAAGGAAGGGAAAGTCAAGAAATGGCACAAGTTGCTACCTAATGAACTTGAAAAGGTATCAAAAGATAACTGGAGCAGCTCCATTGATGAGGGGATGAGGGAGTAGGTGCTACAACTGCGGTTACGCTAGATGAGGGTACTTAGTCACAACACTGAAGAGTGGGAGCACTTGTGCCACTGAGCCTTGGCAGGAGGTGTAGGTCCCCCTCTCTCCTCTGCTTCCATACAGCAGGGTGGGTCCCCAAAAGGGCTCCCAGGAACAGCAGTGTAACAGAAGCAACGAGGAAAAGAGTCTGAAACCCTTGTCCGTGCCGATGTCACCTCAAGCATCTATTCGAGGCTCCTGGATCTGTGGATATATCTTATTATCTCAGGGTATCATGAAACTTCACAGAGAAGCTGCATTCCACTCAGCACTACTACTGTGGGGTACTTACAGTCTAACCTCTTGTGAAATATCACAAGGCACACACAAAGTATTCTGCAGGAGCATTGTACATCCAATATTCTCCCCAGCTGAGTCATGCATAAATATGCAAGAAGCTGAACAGATACAAGTATTTCTCCCAGGGATATCGGTATACCACCTACACAGCGGTACACATAGAACATCTCTGAGGATAACTCGTGCCATCATTCTGTCATTCAACCAAATGAGCTTTTTCATACTGACATTGACATAAGTAATTGACTTCAGCAGACTGCTGATAAAAAATACTATATAATTAAGAAATTAATTCATAAATAAAATGAAAACTATGAGTCCATAATGAATTATGAAAACATATAGTATATTTTGAGTTTAAAAAAATTTCATTTGATTTAGGTACAAAATACTTTATTCTTAAAGCAGATTTTCCAGTTTCCCTTAGTTTGGGCTTTAGTGTATCTGTAATATGAATGCTCCACATCTAATCTCTGTTCACTCCCACAGAGTTTCCACTCTGATAGGAATTAGCTTTCATACGTACCACATAATTTCTAATGCATATTTTCATTTTATAAGGGCTCCTTTCCTAAGGGCTTTGAAAACTGATATAGACATCCAGCACTGATCACAACACAAACATATGCCTAGAATAAGAAACACCACACAAACGTTTTTCATGTTAAACAGTGTGAACTTCCACTGAATTCAGTGACCTGCACTTTCTCACTCCAGGTTATAAGCTTCATCACAAAGTGAGCCTGTAACCTCAAATCCAGCCCCAAACTACAAACCGCACTTCTCTATGTTAAAACACACAGCATTCCAGTTTTGCTCTGATTTTCCCTATCTGAGCTCCAGAGGAGGTGAGACGGACAACATTACTTGTATGAATGACATCTAGGAGCTGGGCCTGTTATAAATTCAGGCTCGATTACTGGAAACCAGTTCTAAAATGGTTGCAGCCCAAATGGCTAGAACCCAGGGTGATTGTTGAATAAAAACTAGTGGAAAAAATGTCATCCCTAAAACAAATCCAGACAAGCAGTTTCACGAGGAAAAGCATGTTTGAATTAATGTGAGTGCTCTGTTCAAACAAGACCGCACCCATGTTTAATCTCTCGTTTCTGTTTACAAGAGAACAAGGTGGCAGATGAAGGTTTGCTACTTGACATTCCAGAATATTTTTTTTCCTTAGCAATTGTTTCAGTGTATCCTTGTTAAACAAAGAATGAACAGGCTCAAACAAAAGTGGAAAAATTTACTTTCTACTGTGTTTGATAGGCATGAATGAATAATGCTTTTAACTCTGACATTCAAAAGAAAAGGCTAAAGAAACTAAGATACATTAAGATAAGAAAATCAAAAGAAAACACTAAAAGATGGTTTCCAAATGGAAGACTCTAACTATGTTGGCTTTCAAAACTACCAGCCTGTGACCACAAAAGAAATCTTATACTCTGTGATAAACGCAACTTCAGGAGGAAAAAAAGAAAATAAATCTATGCAGCTGGGCATGAACCATCAATCTGGATGTACAAGCACCGAACCACATTGCTGTGACTGAACAACGGGCAAACAATATCCACTCTAAGATAAAAGTATCAAGTGCATGCTTTTAGAAGCCCAAGGCCTAAATCATAAAAGGTATTAAAGTACTTAAAAGAGGTATCAACATTTTCAAAATCTTCCCAACTTCCTTTGGAAAAAAAAACCAAACAGGCCGTGTGGAACACCACTGGGAAACCAGCAGGTAAGGAATGCGCTAATGTGTACCATCCAAAGGTGATGTCATAGACCTTGGAAACTCGGGACTTAAGTTGTCCAAAATAGGGAATTTTGCTGCAGGACAGTAATATTTAAGCCCCTGCATAATAAAATGATCTTTTGGATAAGATGTTCCAAGATAGACCAAATTATGTATTTTTTCAAGTGCTATTGCAGCAAGACCGCCATTATGTTAAGGCTTTGTCTTCACAGAATATACCAATCTAAGCAAATGAGGGACTTACGGAGGTCTTCAAAGTAGGGCCAACTTTAAAATTAGACCACGTTCCTCAAGGCCTTGTCCAGCTGAGTTTTGCATGCCTCAAGGGATGGAGACTCCATAGGCTCTTGGGCAACCCATTCCAGTGAACTACTTTCCCAGTAAGGAACTTTTCCTTTACATGTAACTGTAATTTCCCCTCCTGCAACTTGTGACTGTTGCCTCTTGGCCTTCCAGTGCCTACTTCTGAGAAGGGTATGTTTTCCTCTATAACCCCTTTACTGCAAAGGTGAGCTGCTGACCCATGTTCAGCTTGTTTTCCACTAGGTACTCTTCTGCTGAGCTATTAGCCCTTTCTTGTGCTGACGAATGGCATTATTCTGTCACAAGTGCAGGAATCTGGATTTCCCCACACGGAACTTCATGAAGACCCTGTTGACCCACTTCTCTAGCCTGGCCAGGTCCCTCTGAAGGGAGGCTCTGCTCACCTGAGTTCCCTCACTGCTGTTCCCTCAGTCTGTGTCATCTGCAGATGACAGCGCAGATGCAGCGACAGCGCAATTCCTCTTCTTCACCCTTCAATTGTATAATCCAAGCCTGTGCTACTGCTTTGTTCTGCAACATTATCTGAACTAACTTGTTCTTCACCATTTCCTGTTAGAATCGCTCACGGGAATGCTGCTCCGTTCATCTAACAGTAGAATAAACAGCAGTGTGGTAGAGAGAAACTTCTAAAAAAAATTCCTGGGCCAAATCCTTATCTTGTGTAAACTTCTCGCTTTTCTAGTCAGCTTACACTAAACGAAGATCCAGGCTATTCATTCAAAAGCCAGAGTGCCAGTAATGTATTTAAAAATCAGCAGGTCATTTATTTTAACTAGTTCTCAATGCTGCATGTATTAGTTCACTGTTGGCATAAACATCTCCTGGAGGA
The DNA here is from genome assembly GCF_964188355.1 of Buteo buteo. Taxonomy (NCBI): domain Eukaryota; kingdom Metazoa; phylum Chordata; class Aves; order Accipitriformes; family Accipitridae; genus Buteo; species Buteo buteo. Next base: position 12,262,398 of record NC_134171.1, on the reverse strand, counting down.
GCACAAGGAACTGGGTAGTTCTGCCTCACTGCTGAGTTAGAACAAGCAAACAAAAACATGCCGAGTGTTTCCACACTTAGATATATGTGCTTTTGAAGAAAGAATTCCTATTATTTGAATACATTTATTACCAGTTGAGCCTTGTTGAGCCTTCCTGATCTCTAGATACCTCTTGGGCTTAGAAAAATATGCATTTTTACGAGAAAATATTTTTTATAATCCTTAAAATAAATTTCTTGTACAACAGTGTAATCTAAAAAATACTCACAATGGGAGCAAAGTTAGGAAAACACTACCACCCATTAAAACCACACCCTCCTGCGGTCCTTGACCATTAGCCGGGGCCTTCATTGCAGCCTCCCTTAATTTGACCCAAGGAGCTAATACGACTTACTTGAGTTCACTTTTCATGACAGGAACACTCAATATAGGAGACTTCCCTTGGAAGAAGGAATCAGAGACAAACAACAGTGCCTCTTCCATGACATCTATGCCGGATCATTCAAAGTTCACAACAACTCTGTTGCACAAACGGAAGCCCGCTGCAAGTCAACTTGCAGGAGGGCTGTTAAATAAATCTAGCTCATGCAGATTTAGTCACCTTATTGCTCCTAAGTAGACTAGGAAATCAGAAACATCATGTGTGAAATATTCTAATCATACTGGACACGGTAAGACCATTTTCAGGTTTGATAGTTGATATAAACCGCAACAGTTCTAGGTCTCCTTTCACTGACACCACCTGTACCCTGTTCACAGCCATCACACCCAGGAGCTTGTTCTGGTTTGCAGCAGCAATAGCATGGCGAGGCTTCAGCCCACAACACTGATCAGAATAAAACTAGAGTATTAGAACATGGATGTTTTCTTAAAAGATTTTCCTAGATAAATCAGTCTACAGTTTGGATAATACATGGGCTTAGCAGTGCTATCACCGTCACCATTTCTGCAGGCACAATCCAGCCCTTTCACAAGTGACATTGGCTACGCAGGATGAAAACAGAAGATCAGCTGGCAACCAATTCTGCTCGGAGAGACTATTTGCCTCCTAGATATCTGTGAGCATCGAATCACACCATCTAGCGAATGTGAAATGGGGCTTAAGAAAAGGTGAAATCTAACCTTCGTACTTGCTTCCAGTATCCCTAGTGTTGCCCCCAAAAGCTTGAAGATACCGAGGTATGCTAAGGGGGTCCTCTACTAACAGATGGGGGGTGTACGTGTGTGTCTGTGTGTCTAGTCCTGGGCTGCTCCTGTGCAAACCTATAAACCCACGTAGCCTTGGGCGTCCTGAGTCCTGGGTCTTGCCCAAGCCTGAAATCTGCTGAACGCCCAAGTCAGCGACTAAGTTACAAACTACTTCTTCTTCTGCCGCAAGAGGAAATAATGATAAACTGCTTTTTTATGCAAAGCTACTTATTTCCAGCAATCCTGTACTGCAGAAGGAAGGGACGGGGAGGAGGGGAAGAGGCCGGCAGGGAAAGCAACAGTTTGTGCCTGTCACTCAGCTCTGCATATGGTTTGAATGTGGAGATGAGCTGCTGCCTCTGTTCTTCCAGTAGCTATAATCCTATTAAAACGCCGCTAATTTAATTGTTTAAAAAACTACCAATCCCTAATAAATGTAAGATGGTCTACAAAGGAGTCCTTCCTGCAGACACACATGTTTAACATAGTGTAGCAATCAGCAGGATCAGCCTGGTCCCCTTATCGCTTTTCTGGTGCAGGTTTGAAGAAGAACTTGTTTATTGTTCTTTTTTGCAAACCTCTGTGAGATCTTTGAAGTGGTTGGGCTCCTTGAGCCATCAGGCACTGGGCTGCACCTGGTGCGAGGCAGACTGAGCAGCTCCAATGTTAAACAAACAGCGATCCCAGCTGAGGACGGCGTATGAGTTACGGATAATGGCAGCCAGGACAGGCACGATCCATCCAAAGCAAACTGCACGTTGTCTTAAAAAAGCAATTTGGAGCTGCGTTTGCTATTCAGACCAGTCTGACGTGTTTAAACAAAGACTCTATTCTTTAATATGCACACACACATATATATATATATGTATATATATAAAAGAATCCCTTATAGGATGTATCCAGATGAGCATCCCTCCAACTCCCTGCTCCTTTTTCTGGACTTACTATGCTTTTTATTATTGCTGTCATGCCTTGCTATACCCCAGGCTTAAAACAGCACACGTTTGAGGCTCTTTTCTTCTTATAGTCAAAGCGATACCACTTGCTGGGTAATCCAGCAACAAGCACACACTGAAGTATTTAACAACATAACACCATTTCCAAAATACACTACATGTATAAGAATTCGGTAAATTAATTTTTTTTTAAATTGATCTTTAACGAGGAACTTCTTTTTTGTGCTTTAAGATTAAAGTTTCTTCTTTTCTTGTCACATTATCAAGTTAAAAATACACTAAATTTATTTAAATATAAATCTTCCCAAAATTCTAAAATTGTTATCCCATAATTTTTATTGATCTATCTCTTCTTCTTAATAGTAATTCACACAAAAATACATCAGTTTAATAATTCAGGTGAGTCTTTATTCAGTCCTGTCATTACTCAGTCAAAAAAATCAACCTCATGAATTTTGCCTGAACATCAACTTCAGGATTTGGCCTTCGGAAACGAAGCTTTCCTTTAAGATAAATTATATCTGCATTTCTCCAGCTTATATTACTACTCTTTGAGAGAGATGGATGCTACAGCAAATCTGTAGCACAGTGATCATGGATCACACAGCCAAAGGAGAGGCTGAATAAGACAATGGACCAGAAACACAGGTCCATGTATTTGCAGGATAAATGGAGTTTTTTTAGAATACTCAGGTTATTCTAGGAGGGTGTTTTTTATAGGCATTAAGAAACCAAGTTTCCACCCACCCTGTTCCAACTTTCAGTATCTTGTGTAATCATCCCAAACTAATGGCTTTCATCAGTATCTTTGTAAAACACCATTTGGTCAGACATTTGCCAGGTTTTTGGCTATTCTTTTTTAGTTAAGTTGCCTACATGCTAGTGTTCTGAAATAAAATGTAACAAATATATAATGTTATTGCTCTCTTCTCTCTTCTTTCATTGCCATTACTTAGGCACACAAATATCTAAGGTGGTAAACAAACAGGACAAAGACTTGCAAAGCCATCAAGTAAGTATCATTCCTACCTCCAGCCTGGTCCTGTCCACATCCTTAGGCAATTTCACACGAACTCGGTTTGTTACAATAAGTGTTTCATAAGGATAAATCTGTTAAAAAGACAAGAGCAAATGAACTCCAGCCAAATCTGATTCTGATGTGTGGAAATGACAGTGTGGGGAACTTACTAATTTAAATGGTACATACTTGCATCCTGATTTGACAAATATTTCACTGGGACAAAAATTAACAAAATAAAATAAAAAAGGAACACATGTAACCTTGCTAGGAAGTGCTGAATCTGATTGTTCTTCCAGTGTTGGAAAAGCCCTTCTTACCTTGTATTCTGCAAGAGAATGAGAACAGGTTCATAGTTTAGAATTTATAGGCTTTTGGAGTCACCGCAATGAACATTTAGGTACATCAGCAATTTGTTATGCTACTACATTTCTCTCTTCTCAATAGTTGTTGAGTAACTGCATGCGTAGTAAGCATTTGACCCCCATGCTCTGAATGCCTATAACACTGTCTATTACCAAAGCAATAGTCCTTGAAATCAAAGGCTTATTACAGAAAATCCATCTCCCGATGCCATTGGGTTACACAGTGAGTATGTCTGGCAAAATAGGGAATTTCTTTTTACAGGAGGCTTTTGTGCAGAGTTAAGTCAGTCTGTCATCCAAAAGTCCTGCCCTTATTGTTCCTTACTGAAAATAGTTAAAATATATGGATTATTACAGGCATGTCAGTTTGGGAACATATATGAAAACCATTGATTTAATACAGTATTCTAAGATGCCAACATCCTGCACTTCGGCTGACTGCAGTGGGAATAACAATAGTGAAGAAAAGATGATTTGGGAGTGTGGGGAGATCGACTCCTGGATCTAAACTAACACAAGAGTATTCTAGTTAAGTCAGTATATGACTATATATGATATCACTGCCACCAGGTCATCTATTCACAACAATGATTAAATGCAACCAGGATGCCCAGTATGTTTTCATACACCTTTTTTTGGCCTGAAATGAAATCAGAGATAAGTCTACTTTTCAAAATCTGTTTTTTAAACTATTCAAACATAGAGACAAAGATTTGTATCAACACAGAGGCACGAAGTGAAGCATTAGAGTAAGATTTTTAAAAACAAGATTGTGTGTCTTGGAAACAAAATCCTACTCTTCCCCATGAGTAGATGCATGTTCCTAAATTGCTCAGCTCTTTTGAAAATTCCAACCCAAGTTCCATATTAAGTTCAGAGTCCACTAAAACTGTAATAAAAAAAATGAATGCAAATAAATTCTGCTTTTTGAATTCTGTACATTTTAACCACACTGTAGCACAAACAAGAAGCACAATGGACTTTTTTTTTTTTTAAATTAGATATGTCTTGAAGGAGTATCTTAAATTTTCTCCTCTCTTTGATATGACCACCACCACCACAGAGGCTGTTGCCGCATACTGAGGATACTGGGATTGACTTAGCCTGGTTGCACCACTTTATGATGCAGGACTTCAGTCAGGCCTTTCTGTTCAGTTAGATAAGAAGAAGATTCTCTGTGACAAACGTGATACTGAGCTGGGTCTCTGCCTAGTCATTATTACATGAACTATGAGAAGATCTCAGAACAGTAACCTTTATGGCAATATGTTAACCAGCATCCTCAAAGGAAGAAAACATGAAGCGGAGTGGAAATGATATTGCAATGTACCTTTCATCCCCCAGCTCGCCTCCTGGTCTGTTTCGTATTGGCCCATACTTTCAGGCTGAAAGAGAAAGAAAGAAGCAATGTAGCAGCAAAATAGGCCAGAAAACCACTCTGCACATTATCAAGAGAAAAAAGAAAACCAGCTGGTACCACGCAGTCAAAATACAGATCCTTGACAAAGAGAAAGAGAATAAAATCTCATTTGAACTTGACCTAACGGCTCAAAGGAGGCATCCCGAGCTCTCACAACACCCATCGATCTACAACCACAGAGACGGAGCAACTGCAGTGTCCTATCAACCCACCTCACCCCTAAGCTCTTTGGACGTTTTCGAGCTCTGATTCCTTGCAGCTTTCAGTAAGGCAGGAAGGTTTCAGAAAGCCACCAGCCACCTCCATTTGAAGAGTTGGCAGTAAGGTAAGGCTGAAATTGTCACATGCCTCTCCCTGTGATGCAGACGCCTTACTGCCGTCGTCACAAATCACTTATGCTGCACTGAAACTTGTCTCATTCTGCTTTCTGCTTCACACTGCTGATGCCACTAAGACCAGGGAGAACTGTGCGCATGTGCCATAGCTTTGTTTGACCCACTGTCTTTTTCCTTTGCTGGCAAATGCTATGATGAAAAACATTACAGGAGATCAGAAAAACACTATTATATGATTCTTTTTTTTTTCCCTGAGTCTCATTTTTGCCTGTCAGGGTATCATCAGTGTGCACAGCTATGCTCACAATAACCTGCAAGGCTCCTTATTGTTTTGTTTGGTTTATTTTGTTACGCAGCATTGGGACGGCTGATTAAAAATAACAAACCACAAAAGCTGGTCTGAACCTGCAATCCAAACAGAGGACAAGCATTCTGGGAAGAATTTTGGCCTCAAGGATTTGACCATGAGCAACCTTTTCAACTTTCCTACAGTTTTCAGCTGGGAGGTTGGACCCTTTAGGCGGGACAAATGCTGCCATCTGCTGCCTTCCTACCACATTGCATGGCTTCAGCCTACAAGAGCTGCCAAACTCCACGGCTGATGGAGTTTGCTTTGGGCTCCTCTGCATGAAGCCTTCTGATGGCTTTGGTGCCTTCACCAAGCACAGCGGTTGGGCGTAAGTCGGTCCCTTGCTCGCTTCAGGTTACTGGTAACAGTTATTCTGAAAAGTCAGAAAAAAGCTGTTGACTCATAGGTGGGGACAGGTTTATCTAGACCGTTTCAAATTCCTAAATCTCCTTCGATCAAGTTGCAGTGCCACTGGTTCCTTGAGAGAGGAATTCAGGCAGTCAGGTACTGAAGCAACGCAGGCACAATTAGTCTCGTAATATGAACTCAAAGGGATGAACATTTCAGTAGCTACTGAAAAATATATTTAGCTACTCTCTGACAGCTGATTTCTTGTAGCGACTTCCAATGACCTTATCATTGGGGAAGTTTAATCCTGCTCATATACTTCAGTAGCTTTCACATCTTCCTTTGGAGAAAGGAGGGAATTTGCATGAGGTCTTGTCCATGTAATTTAGACACAAATCAATCTTCAAAATGTTAAGTGCACATGCATCTATGTATTGCCAACTTATCACTATTAACCATAATGGGTTTGTACCTAAAGATGTAAGCTGTGAACTGAGAACCCATAATGCTAGATGCCAGAGAGAAAGAGACCACAGTGTCAAAGATGCCTTTTTCCTAAAGACTTATAAAAATTAGGAAAAAGGATTAGAAAACCTGATCATAATTTTGTTATGCATTTTTTTTCTAGATCGCTGCCTTCCATTCTCTCTGTATTGCTCCCTCCCCACCTTAAAAGTACGATGACTGTGTGTGTATACACATATGTCCTGGTTTTGGCTGGGACAGTTAATTTTCTTTCTAGTAGCTGGTACAGTGTTATGTTTTGGATTCAGTATGAGAAGAATGCTGATAACACACTGATGTTTTCAGTTGTTGCTAAGTAGTGTTTAGACTAAGTCAAGGATTTTTCAGCTTCTCATGCCCAGCCAGCAAGAAGGCTGGAGGGGCACAAGAAGTCAGGAGGGGACACAGCCAGGGCAGCTGACCCAAACTGGCCAAAGCGGTATTCCATACCGTGTGACATCATGCTCAGCATATAAGCTGGGGGGAGTTGGCCGGGGGAGGATTGCTGCTCGGGAACTAACTGGGCATCAGTCAGCTAGTGGTGAGCAATTGCATTGTGCATCACTTGTTTTGTATATTCCAAGCCTTTTGTTATTATTGCCATGTTATTATTGTTATCATCATTATTATTTTGTTCCTTTCTGTTCAATTAAACTGTTCTTATCTCAATCCACGAGTTTTACCTTCTTCCTTCCAATTCTCTCCCCCATCCAACTGGGTGGGGGGAAGCGAGTGAATGGCTGCGTGGTGCTTAGTTGCTGGCTGGGGTTAAACCACACCAACATATATATATATATATACACACACATGCATACTGGAAAAAACCAGAACAGATGGCTCGAGAAATGCAATGGATGTGGGCTGCTCCACCTTTGCTCTAAAATCATTACTTGCCTAATTATAGGCCTAACCCCTCTATCATTAATTCAAGCTATACTGTGATCTATTAATATGTGCAGCCTGTACATTTTGGACCTTCATTTGTTCTAGGAGGGGAATCAAGATTCCTAATGCTCACGATGCACACAATTAAAAGCAGAAGCCTCAGTCTGTCTTACTCTTGCAGACAGACAAACTGTAACCCACATAGGGTATGAATCTGTCAGACAGGGCTGGCAGCCAAAACACCTTTGAAGTGTTATTACTTTGTAGATTTTCAACTAGTTACTAAGCTGCTTATTTATGATACTCTATTGCCTGGAGAATGCATTTAAATGTATACCTACCTGATGTAAACCATTCTTTCCATAGCCAGGTAGAGAAGCAGATTTAGAATATGGAAATCCTGTAAAAGACATAACATACAGCTATATTTTTTGTAAATCCTTTGCAGCCTGCTAAAACACAGAATTCCAGAAAACATCCAGAAACAGCAATTACAAGATCAATATGTATGTTCTATTAATGGGATGAAATATAACTGAGCAATGCTCACCTTTTCTCCATATTTCATGTACATGAACCTGTGTAACAATGTCTATAAATAACAGCATGGCAGGATGCACTTACCTACCAGGCCTGACATGAAAAGAGTTGTGGGACTCATGTTATGGAAGCCTTATGCAGCTACATGATGCAAAGCAGATTTGAGAGCTTGTGAAACCTCTGCCCTCCATGACTTGAAAATGGGATTAAAGGTACCATCATTTTAGAGTTACATCACTTCTGATCATGTTGTATGTGGTCTGGTTTTGTTTTTGTTTCTTAAAAAAGGGTTGGTATCTTACCACTTAAAAAAACCCACAAAATTTTCTTTTGCTTTCTTTAAAACTTCTACTGCTTCAAGTGGAAAAAAGCATAAATGAAGATATGGTAATGATTAAAGTAAACCAGTGAGTATAAACACTCAAGAGAAATAAAGTTTTAAGATAGACAAAATTGGCAAAGTGGTGTTGCCATGAACAGACTGGATGTAATATGGTGATGAAACTGTATGCAGTCACTATGAAACAACTGAAGAGCCTTACTTTTAATATTGACAGTCTAATAAGAAAGTTTGGAAGTTTGTCAGTGAAAGGACAAAAATGTGTTTCAGATTAGGTTTTGGTTAGTAAAAGTAATGCTGTATAGAAGTGACAAGCTGAATTAATTTAAATTAAACAGAAGATTAACAAACACATGTGTAATAAACATTACTGATTCCAGTACAGGAAACTTTGATAAATTGATGCAAAGACTTCTGTAAGTCAGTTAGCTCAAAGAACTGAATGTGTAACACTTCTGCCAAAAATATTAGCAATCTGTGTCCAAAGGGGAATGCAGGATGGGAATCCAGACCCACTGGATTAATAAATACCCCAAGGAGATGATTAGGAATAAGCATACAGAAAGAAAAAACAAAAGATGGATCAGCAAAGAGCTCACGATGTGCTCAGATAAAGTGAGAACTGCCAGAAGTCAAGCCGAGTTAAACACTGAAAATGATATTAAAACAAATAGCAAAAGGTTCTCCAGCTATCCAAATAAAAAGAGAACAAGGGAAGAAGAAATGGGATCACTGGGAGTTACGCTGTATCAGTACACAGCAGAGGTGAAAGGTAGCCTAGGTAGGGCTCCAATGCTCCAATTTCACCTCTGTATTTAAGAACAAAAGCTGGAACACTGAGCAAGGAGGGAAAGCTAACAGAATAAGGGTACACCAATGAATCACAGTCATGACGGAAACATAATTCAAAGCACTTAATGTACTTAGGGAGCGATAAGCTCACATCGAATTGGAAGTCCAATACCTCTTACCATTGGAGAACAGCAACTATAGTTTTTATATTTAAGAGGGGAAAAAGATAACAAGGAGCTACCAGTTTGCCTCCAACAGAAAACTTTAAGGAAAGACTGAACAAAAACATCTAAATAAACAGAAAATCAATTATATTAATATAGATTTTAATTAGTTTGACATAAATTAAAGACACAGTGCCAGACTTGCTTGGTAGCTTTCTTTGCTAAGAGAAATGACTTCTGCACAACATCAATTTTATTGGATCTCTTCTAATGTGATATCATTACAGTGTTTGGTACTTGGCTGCACATGGAATTAAATGCAAATGTGGAGAAGATGGAGTTTATCAGAGGAATTACAGAGTTAGTAAGGAAATAATGAAATGTAAGAAATGGGTAGTGAGAACTGAGCAGAGCTGATAGAGAAAACTGTCAGCATGGGCCAGTGTTGAGCTTAAATTGCCTCACGTTTTCATTAATAATCTGGACACCAAAAATAGTAATGGGCTAATAAACTTTGCTATCTACACAAAGTTATAAAGCACTGCCAATATAGAGGAGGATTGGGATATTATAAAGAACTGGGATAACCTCAAACATTAGAGAAATAGAAATGTGATAAAATTTAATAATTCATGGGAAAAGTCATGCACTTGGGGACTAATAAATACCCCAAACTTCTACTGTTTAAGCTGAGAGCTCATAATTTGGAAATGACGGGGAAGGAGACAGTCTTAGATATACAGCTCAATCGCAGGATGACCTTGAGTTACTAATGTAAGTGGAAAAAAAAGAAGTTGGAAGTGACTGTCCTGATACACAGAAGATATGGAAATAATAGTATTTTCAGGCAGTGACAGGAGATCCTCGATGAATTGTTTGTGCTGTACTTTTTCATCAGTGTTCAAGTGGGTTAAATTAACTCCACCAGACCAGTAGCCTACAGGATAACTGGGGCAATGAAAGCTCATCGCAGGAAAGAAGGCTTGATAAATTTGACTTCTTTACGCTAGTAAAATGAAGATGATCTATAAAAGCAAGAGATGTTTTAGAAACATAATCAACCACCATCTGAGAAGTGGTATAAACTACGAGCAGAACTTTTGTTTTCAGCCCCGCAGGGGGTTTCCACGCCTGATACAGGGACGTAGTGATGAATACTGAATTAGATGGATCACTTAGCTATTCCAGTTTGGAAACTAGAAACTTATCATCGTCTGTTATCTGAAGAGTAGCGACACCAGAGGGCGAAGAGTATCATACCTGTGAGACAGAATGAATGTATCTGCAACAAAACTATTGTCTCTGCTCCTGCCTGGAAAAAGATGCTGGTGCTGAACATCAGTTTCTTGGCTTCTTGGCTACAGAGAAGATGGGTGAGACAGTTTTGTTCTATCGCCAAATACTACTACTCAGTTACCAAAGAAAAATGCACTAAGGTAAAGACCAGTTTGAAAACAAACACAATTCACTTGAGCAGGCAGCAGTTGAGGAGCTGCCACCCAGGCTGCCAGGACTGAACCACATCTGCGGGCACAAGCGACATCGTGTGGCCAGCTGGAAAAAATCCAAGAGGCATATAAAGCCAAAATAGCCCAAAACAAGCTAGCAACACCCACTGACTCCAGTGGGAACTCTATTTCACTTAGCTTCTGTTTCCCATGGGCAGAGTTACAACGTTAAACGCTTTTAATTTTGCTTCTTTCTTTTTTAATATAAGGAACAAATATACCGCTAAAAGCCAACAAACACATACCACCCATTATCACATCCAACTGCAGTTGTACTGCTACAGTCAATTTTCTGGAGTAACTGGCCAAGATAAAGCAATCCTTCTCTCTAATTAGGCACTATCTGAACATCAGCTACTCTCTGCATGGATACGTCTCCTGCTTTTTCCAGTATGAGATTCACTCTAACCTGGATATTCTAAGGTTGCTTCTCAGCACGTAAGGGACACATGAACAGCAAGGGTTACACAGCTCGCTAGATGTCTGCTTTCCTAAATATGTGATACTTAAAATAATGAATTATGGTAAATGATTAAACATCAACATATACAGAAACAAGACATATTTACACGCATGGATGTAAGGAGATGCAAGCTCCACTCTAGATGTCCGCTAATTACACAAGCCTCATACTGATGTGCTTTGTTGTTAGATGTATTCTTCTGGGCATATAGCCAACGCAACATGGCTAAATATCTTCTAGAGCAGAATAACCCTTCTCTGGTTTTCTCAGAGGCTGGACGGATGAAGGCAGAGCTCTTTGCACAGTATGTTTGGACACATCACCAGAGATTCGCAGTCTGATGCCTGCTAACCCCCTCCACTCTGCATGTAACCACTTGGCACCAAACCTATACCCGAAAAGTTCATTTTCTCTGATACTCACTGACTATGCCACAGAGATAGGGCTGAATGTCAGAGTTCTTAACCGTAAGTGCAAGAGGCAGAGAAGCTACTCTTCCATGGCCAATGGGGCATGTGACAGACTACAAATATTCAGAACTAAACAGGGAAACACTGAGTAGAGAAGGAATTACTTAGGATGTCCATGGGTATTAAAACAGTCAGGTGGCTGAATAAAATCATAAAGAAAGGAAGAAAAAAGAAGTGTCCATGTCAGGAAAATAAAACTTCCTCTGAGTAGCAGGGCCAACTTTCATGAGGGACAGAGAAATGCTGACAAAAAGCAATGGAAAATGAACTACATAACCTATACTGCATTGGTACAGAGGTGATATTGACCCTGACAGAGCTGTGAACCCTCTTTTGCATTTCTAGTTTTAATAGCTCCACATTCCCAAGATAATAAAAAAACCCCAAACATGAAAGAAATGCTGGTACAGAAGAGTGACAGGTATAGCAATAGTCTCATGAAAAAAAAAAGATACCGTATGTTGTTCCTGTATAACGCAGTTCTGGGTGTGCCACATACTTCTCCCTACTTAAAATTTGCAAGCAAGGACTACTCTCTCAATACCTACATAGAAAAGCATCAGATCAACTCCAGAAAGCTTCCAAACATACCCACCGTGTGCATTACCATGAAAGGTTTAGTTGTTCATTTCTGGGCAATGACTTATTGAAGTTAGGTGTGTGAGGTGGTCAGACTTGGTTTTCCCTGCACAGGGAGTCCTACAATACACCTTGTGCACATGTATGCCATGTCTGGTAAGGACTAAGGAATCAAATCTCTTCAAGTTACACCAGTGAGACTAATGATCCAAAATAACTTTTCTTCTTTATCTTCTTACAGCCTCGTGACAGACTTTGTAGCATCTGTTTTTCCTCCTCCTTGCATAGCTAAGCCATAATTTCCTTAATATAAGTTGATGGAGCCAGCTATCACTTTACCAAAATGCCCACAAGACTGACATCCTAGCCCTGCTGTCAGACATGCCTTGCATTGAATGCATTCTTTTGGAAAACTGCTTCCCCAGCTTGTTTACCCCAGATGACCTGCTACTGCAGTGTGGTGTAAAGTGGAAGAGCCAGGGAGAGGAATGGCCCAGTTATCTGTTAAAATTCATTTAACCTATTTTTTGTCATTTATGTAATCTGAAAGTAAAATTCAGACCTGATTCTGATGACCATTTCCTTCACCTCCTGACTTGCTGAAACGTGGGGTAAGAAATGTGTAGAACACACTTTTGGTACTGACAGCTAGCATGGGCATATAGTCTTCAGACCAATAAAAAAAATTACGCCATTATTCCACCTGGAACATTTCTGTGAACGTACAGGTACAACTGTGAGCAGTAACAAAAAATGCCTATTGTAAGTTAATCTCTAGAGCAAAGTGTTCTTTATGCTCATTATCACAATAACTAAGAAATGGCTCTACAAATATTCAAAATACATAGTTTGTATCAAGGAGTAATTACCACAAGTCAACAATCTGCCTGATGCTACCATCTTGTCTATTGAAAATAGATAGCATATAATAAATAGGCACTTTTATGTATTAATGAGGGGCAGGTTTTGTGGCAAGGAATCTCTGCTCTCCAAAGAGACAACATAGTTTCTTTATACAAGCAATGCTGCATCTTTCACTAATATGAAACTATAAATAGTTTCACTATCGAAGTCTGAAGGCGCTGAAGGCTTACGAGCCATAGCAAACCAAACGGACAAACCAAACTATAATCGTGATAGAGAAATGAAATGGAGCATAAAGCCAGCTAGAGATCTATGTGGACGAGGCTGCAGCAGGGCCACCTTCCCTTGCCACATTCCCACCCGACCGCGCTGTCAGGCCGGGGATGCCGTACTCACGGGAGTAGCCGGCAGTCGTGCCCTCCTGCGCCCTCGGGAAGTTTTCTCTGTCGGTTCCGGCAGTAAGAGACAGGGATCGCGTGTCCGAATCCGGAGAATTAGTTCTGGTGTCCATATCCCCTTTCAGAATAAGCCAACTGGTCTTTAGCTGGAGAGAGCAAAAGCCTGTTACAAGACTCAGGATTTCACATCTGAGTGCAGTTCTACTTCACCTGTCTAGGAAGTCTTGTGAACTGATGGTATGTTTATGCTCACTGCAACTTGTACCAGCCTTTATCAAATTATAAAAGTTCACTGTATCATGACTTAGACATCACAGCTACCAAAACCTTCTAACTTTCAGCTGGGCTAAGGATAGTTTCTCTGTTAATTAAGCTGCCCACTGTGCTCCACTTTAAGAAGATGCACTATGTCATTTTCTAGTAATTAATCTGCTGTTAACATTTTTCTTGTCTGTTAATAGGCACCCTAAGTAAAAGTCTGCAGGCTTAGCTGTATCACCAATGTATGTATTGAGACTGAGTGAAAATCTATAAGCTTATTACTCTAAATCTCAATATCCCTACTTATTTTTTTACTGTAGAACGTAGATTCTAAACCGGGTGAGAGATTAAAGCTTTTCTGTATCTTCTTGGAAAGACCTAGAAGTATTAATGATTATTTCACTTACATGAAAGAATACCTTTACGTATGAACGTGTTTTAAAAACCAGCTGCTTCAAGAAAGATCAATAAATTACTCCCTTTTGTTCTTTCTGATCTTTACCTTCTTACTGTCCTGATCCAAGCTTCCATCCTCCCCTTCTGATCTTCTTGCTGCTGGAAGATTAAGTTGATTTTAAAAATTAGAACAGATTACATCTGAAAACCTAAAAGCTATTCACTAGGTAGTTCCCAACCATCAAATGTGTTTTTCCTTGTCTTTTATGTCCCCAGGTATTGTTCCAGACACTGAGTTACACCTCAGAATCTTACAGAAAGATTCTGTGCCAAATTTCACATCGTTTTGGATAAATTCCCAAAATTTGAGTCCTACTTGCCTCTGTAACACTCTATGTTGTTTTGGGGAGAGTTTTAATGGTACAAAACTGGAGTAATGCAATGATGTAGCATAATTTAAGTGCATGAGAAGTCATCACAACAAGGGGGTTGTCTGCAATGTCTGAGTAAAAGGGCAACACAAGAACCCCATGCAACGCGATATAGCTAGAAAACATATATTAATAATAAAAATAGTATGACAATACGAAAGTTAAGGCTCAGATTAGATTCTCAGAGACAGAGGTGGAGAGGAGATTAAGCTGCACCATTAGAAGTGCTGCAACTCTCCCAGAAAGTTGGGAACAACTCTGCCCTCTCAGTTACCCCAGCCAGCAGGTTTGCAGAGGATCTGCCCAGCATCTAAACAACACGGGCAAAAGGCCAGCACCATTAGCATTTCAGTGCTATTCTGTCTCACTTTCTGGTGCCACCACACAGCTCACATCCAGCCCTTAACTAGTTTTGTTGAGAAGGTGATACTTAAAAAAATGACAAAATGCAGTAACGAAAAAATCTTTGGTTTAGAGGTGAAAATCTGTCACTGTAGAGGTTTTTTCCCTCAATTTCATGTGGCAAAACAAAGCTGGGTCATAAAATGGAAAAACTCGAGGTTTTCACAGTTAGCTAATAGCATGGCAATGAGGGCATTTTCCCAAGATGGCAAGCTGCTTCTCTGAGAAATAAATAGAAAGAAATATCCATATATGACAGATGAAGAATAAAACCCCTACATCGCAAGAAGGACTTAAACGTGGTTCACTGATATTTTGGGAGCATACCCTAAATCACCAGTCAACAAGTTGTTCCAGGTTTTATGTATGGATCTTGCTCTCACTAAATTAGAAATCCATATAGAGAATCTGATGCATTTTTGGAAATTGTTGTTGTTTCAAGATGTTGATGTTTTCAAAGGAAAAAAACAGGTTTAATCCAAAGTGTTATTCAGAGATTTCAAACGTTCCGTGGGATCTTGAAAGCATCTGACTTCAAAGAAATGCAGAGGACTACAACTAAAATCAATAGGGCCATGAAGGCCTGCCCCTCCCAAGTTCCTGAAAGGGCCTTATACAACACATCTTTGGCAAATAAATCCAAGTGGCCTGAATTTCATCAGTACTGAGTGTTAGCTTCACCACTACAAGGGATACTCGGTTCTGCTGTGAACCCCAATGTGAACTGCATGTTTCACACAGATCAGTGCTGATATTACTGAAGAGCAAACCTCTTAAAAATTGAATGATGTTCAAGTATTTCTGAAACATGAATACACACAAAATAATGACCACGCAGGCTCCCGCACTCTTCACTTTCCGACCCCAGCTCTCAGCCTAATCTCTTGTATGTCCCATTTTTCCACCACCTTTTTTTCATTCTGAAGTTGGGTGTTTATAATAGAAACACAGAAGCTGTAGCTACAGCAAATCTGTTGGGCACTGCTGTAACTGAAACCTTTTAAAGCCAAATGTTTTGGAAGAGCTTCTTGCACTTTTTGTTTTAAAGAACATTTTTGTACTTGTTTGTTCAAACTTGGTCTCTTCAACGAAGGAATGTTCTCTGGCTCCTTTTCAGCATGCATTAGTTCAGTGTCCTGTTAGCTTGAGGAGCTGAATCATCAGCTGCTCATGTGTTCACGCTTTAGCTGGGAGTTCTTCCAGAACAAAAGGTAAATTTTATTTATTTAATTTTTTTTAACTGGAAAGAAAGTGCGTTGTTTTTTTTGAGTTAGAGTAAATGATGTTTTGCTCTTCAGTAGAAAAACGAGCATGTATTTTCAACACAACCTTTCAGAACATCTATAATCTATAAAAGAAAGTTTAAAACATATATCCTTGTTAACCTATAGAGATTGCTGACTTGGTAATTTAATTCTCCGCTCACTCCAGTGATTACAAGGAACAACTCCATACAGCATTGCAAAATTGACATAATCCAGACTTCGACTGCATATCTGACAGATGGAAAACTGATATAAAAATGCCTGGCCTGGAAGAAAAAAAGCTGCTGCTTAGAAGCCTCTTTGCAAACCAAGAATATCTGTACAATTAAATGACACAGCCAGGATACAGGACATTGGAGCCATATCATCAGCTTGTGTAAATCAGTGAAGCTATGCTGATTTACACCAGATGATTGTAACTTTGCATTTGCTCATGATCTTTCCAAATACCACTACAATATTCAACATTTTCCTTTGTCAGTAGCTTTTTTCGCTCAGCCTGAGTAGTTGCCTCAAATGATTTGTATATCTAAGGACAAGAAGGAATTAGAGAGCTTGGGCAGACTATAAAGTTGGCAGATTACATTAAATCAAGCACTAAACCAAACAGATACTATCTTTTTTGCCTGAGAGGTAACATTAGTTTGTCCAAGATTAGGGTATTGCAAGCAGAAAATGTCTACCAAAGACCAACACCTAAAGTGCACTGAAACATCAGCAAGTATGACTTTGTTCAAAACCATACCGAGAAAACCCACAGAGGTTATCTAAATTCTGGATGATCTGAATGTGCAGTTACTTTAGCATGAAGTACCAGGCTGACTCACTCAGTTGGGAGACATCAGTTGACAATTTTCTTTCTCCTATTACTGTATCAGATCCAAACTAGAACTTCATCCAAAACAGAAATAAATGTCGTTTTCCATGAGAGAGAGTATAAAAATGATAACTACATAAAAGCATCATTTTTTAAATGATGTTAACTGGGTATTTTAAAATCAATTAAAGCCCCCTGTTACCACAAAAGGAAAAAATGTAAAATGTATTTTTCTTGTTCTGACCACAAAGGCAGTGATGTATCTGCAATTCCCTAACCTGTCATTCAGGGAAAGTTATCAGCTATCAGTCAACTAAAGCCAACATACGGGAGAACGGACACACAGACCTTTCTCACCCTCACATACATCATGGGAAGCTGTCTCTGTGCGGACCTTCCCTTGCCACGAAGAGTGGTGCAGCTTCGTTCTCCCACCCCTACCTCCGAAGATACATGCTTTCATCCCCAAAGTGCCTTAGCTCACAACACGATGTCAGGTTTATTTTATTCACTCATTCGTTCCCAAGGAGGGGTGCAGTCATGATTAAAGTTTTTGGTGTGGGGCAGATTTATAGCATGTATTTTATTTTTGCCCTTTGCTTCTGAACACAGGAGTACCCCAGTCATGACTCTTTTAATCAGAAATGTACTTTGCATTTTTTAGGCAACCTTATTGCAGTAGAATCCCCACACATTTGTTTCCAATGATTAATAGCGGAATTCAGTTTAGAAAAATGAAATCCCTATTACTAATCCTGTACCATGAACAAAGATCATTGTCAAACATCACTGAGAACACAGTAGGCACTGACACGAACATGGAAATTGCATTGATATTAATTAGTGAAATATAGAGCAGAAGTAATAACAGAAGAATGCAGACTTTGTATTTCTATTTACTAGGGTCTTAAGTCCAATTCTCAGTGGCATAAAACATCACGTTTCTTTCTGTTGTTTAGAAACTCAGACAGCAATCTTGTTTCTGGGTCTACCAAAGGTTTTCCAATCACATCTTGCCGATGTTAGCAGCTACTGAATTTGTTCGTCACTGCCATAGTGTGACTACACTTGTTCTTGATATTTTTTTACAGCCTGAAGAACTTGCAGATGAAAAGTAGATATTTCATATACACCACTTATCAATGTATAAATTTTTCCCCAGCAATGTAGAAGTCAGAACTGTTTACAAAAACTAGATATCCCAAGGCATGGTCTGAACACAGGAGAGCAACCTTCAACATTTACATGTTTTATATCATTCCACAAATAAGAAAACTGCTTTGAAGTTAGTATCAGCTCTGACTTACCAAGGTAAATCAAAATATCATTATCCCAGTTTTAAAGAAGTTACTGAATCCTTGGACAGCATGTTATACAAAATGCTATTTAATTTTCACATTACTTTTTTTCCTTTTCTATTTGAGATTATAGAGACATAATGAAATGCAAAGACTACAGCAAACTACTTTGGAAGTCAATATGCATTTCTTTACAAAGACAGGTAGAGAAAACTGCAACAGAGAAAAGCAGACTGTACCATGCTGTTTGTAGATAGGAGGTTTCCTATAGATGTTATCTTTTACGCCAGTGTCTGAGGAAGAGGAAAGAGAAAGGAAAGAATAAAAGAGTAAGCAAGCAGTTCAGACCATGCTGCTCTTGTCTCCTCTCAACAACACTAAAAATGCAAACACATCAGCAAAGACAATGCATTCATTCAGTGGTTTGTCATTCACTGGTTATTACAAGAGAATGAAGCTTTATCCATCATATTTATATATTTAAAACATTGGCTATGCCTATGTATGCAGCATAATCCCCTCTAAGTCCCTCAAAACACTTTAAAACACCTTGAATGGCATCCATTTGCTGAAAAGTAGGTGGTTACATCTGCACTACCAACCTATACTTCATAGACAACAAAGAGAAACTGGCTACACTTGTTACTACTTAAAATAAAATTCCTATACGCATTCAACAGACTACTGTAATAGTCACACTTGAAAAGGGACTTCCTCTATTAATTATGAAGAAAGTGTACCTGTTCAGATATAGGTGTTTATACTGGAAATGCCCCATATTCTTATAGGAAATCCTATAGTTTCTCTATATTTTGAATTGTTGTCCTGGTTTTGGCTGGGATAGAGTTAATTTTCTTTCTAGTAGCTGGTACAGTGTTATGTTTTGGATTCAGTATGAGAAGAATGTTGATAACACACTGATGTTTTCAGTTGTTGCTAAGTAGTGTTTAGACTAAGTCAAGGAATTTTCAGCTTCTGATGCCCAGCCAGCGAGAAGGCTGGAGGGGCACAAGAAGGTGGGAGGGGACACAGCCAGGACAGCTGACCCAAACTGGCCAAAGGAACATTCCATACCATGTGGTATCATGCCCAGTATATAAACTGGGGAGGAGTTGGCCGAGGGCAGGGGGGGACTGCTGCTCGGGAACCAATTGGGCATCAGTCAGCTAGTGGTGAGCAATTGCTAGTGGTGAGCAATTGTGCATCACTTGTTTTGTATATTCCAATTCTTTTATTATTATTATTATTGTCATGTTATTATTGTTATCATCATTATTATTTTGTTCCTTTCTGTTCTATTAAACTGTTCTTATCTCAACCCACGAGTTTTATCTTTTTTCCTGATTCTCACCCCCCTTACAGAAACATTAACCCCAGAAGCTAAACATAAATAAACATACTATTCCACTGAGCAGGTACATGTGCTTAGCAGTCAAAAAGCTAAACAGTGCGGACATAAATTTAATGTGCTTGTTGACTGAATGTGAACTTGAAAACAGGATAGTACATATGCAAAGACACAGCCACAGTGAGCTTCCCAGAGTTCTAAAGTCTTCCAGGTATTTTTAAAGTCTATGTTAATATGACTCTTTAATTCAGAGAGTAGATGGATAAGGAAAAAACAAAACCAAAAACCCCTTCAGCCTTCCCTGCTGCACACAAATTGAACAGACCTATGCAGCCATGGCACTATACATAATTGTATCTTTGTAGGCTTAATAACACTTGTCACTGTGTGCCTCCTCTAATTATACATAAGCACACAGTGCTCCAACTCCTTTATTTCTGAGACAAAGTTTAACAGGTAACAGACTTTCACTTATCAGACATTTTCTTCTCTTGCAGTTCAAAATTCACAAATCAATGCAAAAAAAAAAAAAATACATTCAGAAGAGTACAAACAGGTGCCAGCAATTGAAGATCAAAAGCTAAGCAGTGAATGCCTACCTGGAATATGGAAATGCCTAGGAGCCTGCTGATAGACAGAAGGTGAAGATTTGCTGTCTGAGTACATGGATAAGCTTGGAGTGCTCCGACCACTTTCACTGCCTCCAAGGGGAAGAGCAAAGAAAGCAGATAAAAGAAAAAATGGAAAGCAAAGTAGAGTATTTCAAGCATAAAAGCTTGTTCAGAATGACTTGTTAATCCAACAGTTTAAATATATGGTTCTTGTAAACCCCATTATTTTTCAGCACAGTGTATTGGCTTAGTCTCCAAACTTCTCATCAATAATGAATATCTGATAGATAATATCAAACTGCCCCACTTTGAAACGAAAGCTTCTGTTTTAACAACACTTTAATCAAGAAAATGCAAGGATAAGAACATCCACAATCTTGTAATGTGTTTTGCATAGCCTTAACTGAATAATCTATCAATCAAGTTTTTTAAAAGTTTAATGCTATGGCTGATGGCCTGCCCCTGAAACCAGTAATGAAATCGTTCAGTAGTGTTTCAATTATCTCAAAGCAGGACTAGACCAAAAAACAGATGTTATGGTTAAGTCAAATATTCCTGCATATATCAGTGACAAAAGCAGATGTGGAAATTTGGTTCTTAATTGCAAACTTTTCCCACAGGTAACATGCCACAGCATTTTTTATTTATGCAAACAAGGTTGGATTATCAAGTCATGGATCTATAATGCCATAGTCACTTCACCAAATTTCAAGATATACATAGGATTGATTGGTATTCATTTTTCCACTTGTTTTGTCAAATGATCATTAGGTGCCATTTATTTCCTCTTAGCTTATTTCCCCGAAGCACACTCTATGGCATTATAGTGCTGCTTGGCAAACAAAAAAGTAAAGCTCTACTTTTTCGGGACTTGTAAAATCCTATTAATTTACAGCACTGTTAAGCAACTGGAAGCCAAACATGACATTTATCCTGACATAAAATGGTTGTTAATTTGCTGTTATTGTTTTAGTGTGGATGGAGCACATATTTAATGGCTAGTAACAATGAAATTACAGCAAGTTTTTGGGGGTAAGGAAAGTGCAGGAGCTCAGAGCACTAGATCTGTAACAGAGTTCTACCTTCAGGTAGGGGAATTTTTATAACCATACAACTACTGGATTACCGTAGCTGTCTAGGCCTTGCCCACGGAGGTGGTCTCTGCCCCTGTTGACCAGCAGTGGATGCACGGTCATCGGTCTGTCTCAAAGTCAGCCTTGACAATGCACCCCTGAAGTCAACTGGGTAGTGCCACTGAGTGCAACAGGAGCAGAAACAGGCCAGACGAAGTCAGCAGAGCGCGCTGCGTATCTCAGGACGATACACTAACTAATCCATTCTAAATTTTGTGTCTGTTATTTTCACAGTTGGTGAAACATTAAAACTCAAGAACTATTCAGCTGTTACCACTGTGCACTCAATAACAGTGATTTCTCGTTGAAAAAATGTAATCTGAGCAGTTGAGGAATTGAAATCACAACCACATGTGCTAATAGCCTATGGTCCTTCCAAAAAGTAAGGGAAGAATTATGGAATTACTAAAATTCTGGTGCATCACCACCAGCTTGCCCTCAAGTTGTCCTCAAACAAGGAACCAGATGGTTATTCAGCTTCTTGATTCCCACTTTGCTCTTGGAAGGAAAGAAGCGGTGACAGGTTTTCACTGCACATTTATTAATTCCCTCTTTCTTTACTGCTTGCTGCCCAGATGCTTGGCCATCCCTACTAAATGGAAGAATCCTCAATGTCACTCCCAGTTTGAATGCAAAGAGTAGTGGTAGATACTTATTTAAGTAAGGTCCCTTACAAGTCCAAAAACCTTAAAAATCTTGTAATGTCATTCATTCAAATGTGATGTTAATATTGGAATTTTTTAATTTAAAATGAAAAGGAAAGTTTTCAAGTGATTTTCACAGTGTATTAACTCCTCATTTATTTAAAAATTATTAAAAACATACATTCATATATGACCTGCATGAATTATCATTTCACTGAGCAGTGACCCCAGCGAGCTGATATTGTACACACATAGAGAGTCGCTCTTCAGGGATAGGGTGGAGTGTCAGTCGAATCAGGAGGAAGCATTGATTAAGAGGAATAACATGTAAGAAAACAGGATGCAAGCACAAGTACCAGGGGACAGAAAATCTGCAAACCGCTCGATGCAATGATCATCTGTGTGGATCAGTTTGCAAAGCCATCACCACTAACTTGCTTAAAAGGGAAGAATTAAGGATGAAATGAGGGAAAAGGTTCTTCTTGCAGCCCATTTGTACAAGCTGATGCACATTCAAACTTCAATTCCGCCACTGATTTGGACAAACACAAGAGTAGGCATATTTCACATTTTGCATACGAAAATAAATATTTAATAATAAAGCAACCTGAAGACCCATGCAGAAAGTTCATGTGTAGGAACTACGGACAGTCATTTAATCTAGCCTATAATTAAAATCTCTAAAATGAGACTTTGCCAGGAATTTGTCTCTTTCAAGTTTTGCCTGGTATACACTGAAGAGGAACTTCAAATAAGGTCTCAAGAGAAAAAACAACTACCAGAGAGAACGATTTCTCAAACTTTTGGTTTTGTCTTCTGCCATAGGCAGCTGCAAGTTGTGGTTTGCTCTACTGGTCAGTGCAGAGCAAAAAACCAGAATCATGAACTCTTCCCTGGATTTTGTTTAACTTGGAAAGAATCTGGAAAGGTTTACTTTGAACTTGAGTGTCAACCACAAAAACTTCCTTGTGTCTTTTGGCTGCTGACAGGGTAGGCTGCTGTTTTAACCTTGTTTGTGTGAAGCCAACTGACCAGAGCTCAGACCATGCTCCCTTTCCAAGGTATTGGCAGGAAAAGTAAAATACTGTTTATACCTCCTTCCTAGTCAACTTTTATCTTATCTGGGAGGATGGGAAATTTGATAACAAGTTACAGTAAGAGCTGTCTAAGTTCGGGAGTGAACAACAAAGAGATGCCACTGGTCACATGAGAGAGATGTCAGAGCCTACTCCCGAAACTGGATCCTTTAATATCTCTGCACATGGTGCATTAAGCTAGGCAAAGTTTTTTGAAGTTTGATGACTAATTCTTTTCAAGCTTTTGAAGCCAAATAAATGGGCTTTGGAAGCTGTGCTCCTGCACTAAAAAGGCAAGATACTTTCCACCACGTTTTAAGTAAGCATTTTTGAGCAGGACTCAGCACGGCCGGTATGCTCACTGACCCCATCACCCCAAGAGGGAGTGTTACACCAAGCGTAGGTACTTGGAATATCACACCCTGTGATTCGCAAGGACATGAACTGTGAAGCTTTCTTGAAGTGAGGCTGTCACAGAATTTATTCTGAAGACAAAAATCCTTAGAAGAGCACAACCAAATCATTTGTCTGCATGATGAAGAACAGCTCATCCTCTGGCACTTCATGGGAGCTAGACTACAATACACTGAAGAAAGGACAGGAACTCAGTAATTACATTTTTTGCTGGAAAAATGATGAACCATGTCATTCTCAGGAAGAATATGATGCTAACTCAGTGAAGTCAAAAGGAAGATTCTGTTTTAATTTCCCTAGGGTAGTAACATTTGTGTCTCCCGGAAGGTTAAAGAAATATTTTTTATGACGATTGTGGAGTGCTCATTTTACAAAGATTAATTCTAGTATTATTAAGCAGTGTATTATTTCTGGATTTAATCAAAATTTTTTAAATTAGTTTGATTTCACCTTGCTAAAACTGAAGTGGCAACATTAACCTCGGTCTGGATACAAAGCAGCTGTTGGTACAGTCCTACTCTTCCCACACTAACCACTTTGAAGACAAAAAAAATAGCACATTGACACCCTCAAAAGGCTTCTCCAGATAAGGAAAAAAATACAGTCTGGAACTCAGAGAAAAGAATTCAGAGACCTTGAAGAGGATCACACAAATCTGACTCCTTTTGGACTGAGACGTTAACTCAGTGTATAAGAGTGGATAATCTATACAACCTCTGCAGGGCTCAAGATTACCTATATAGGAAAATTATAAACAGACTCGCCTGCCTCACAGGAGCACTGTGAGGCACTGTAAGCTACTGCTTGCAAAATATTTTAGCTCCTTGATAAAAAGTGCTGCAGAATTGCAAAGTATTATAATTTTGATCACACTACTAATAATTGTTTGGGCATAAGGAGCTGCCACTTGAAGATTTCTTCCTCCAAACAGCAGCACTAAGTAATTGCTGCTGCTCTGAGCAACAGCAGGTACCACTGAACACAAACTCATTTTACCAGGAGTGCTGCTAAGCAACTGCAGGCGGGCTTTCAAATAAGAGCTTTCCATACAGTGAAATCGTGCACTGCAGCACACAGAAGAGGTTTTCCCTACTCAGTACATCAGGTTGGATAATATCATCCAAGTTTAGAGGACAGATCAAAAAACTGTTCAAGCAGTGCCTCAGAGAATGCCAGGGTGTGTGCCAGCCTTCCAAGAAACGTGGCAGGCGGGGGGTGCCTGCTTGTGGTTGCGGGAAGGGGCTTTGCAGGCAGACTTTAAAACGGCAAAACCCAGTTTAGTCTCATCAGCTTTTTCCTCCAAAGTTTTCTCTTGGGGATCGTATTTGGAAGACTCAAGCCTGATTCTGTTCCTGTTTATACCAGTGAAATTCAGCTGCCTTTGGGCAGAATTGTTTCTGGAAGGGCCCAATGAAGATGCATTAGTTATTTTTCCAAAGGCAATGAGTGCCTGCTATTCTCTTGAGTTTGCGAGTCTGGTTCCTGCAGAGGGTCACTTCCTTTTCTGTAATGGTTATGATGGCAAGAACAGTTTTGTTTCATTAAACCAAACAGTACATGTGAGTCAAGGAACAGGCATTGAAAATGTTTGCCATTCATGTCTCCTCCCTGTTCATATTGTTACTAGGGAGGACAGACTCAGGGGAAGACAGATGTGGTAGCTGAATGTCTTCTTTTTCTGACATTTAACTAACTAGCTAATAAAAAATAGCCTTTGCCTCAAAGGTTCTTGGCATTTCTCGGTATTGTCTCACATCCGCAACATGGAGGTCATTAAACTTTAATATCCACTGCAAAAAAAATTAATGGCAAGGAGAATATATTCAGTTACTCTGTTTTATAATACATGGCACAGATTATTTGCTAATCAGTGCAGCTATATTGATTTAACCAGCTTATCTGGCATAAGTTTTGGTAATGATACAAATAGTAGGAAGAATATCTAAATGTAGGTTAGAAGGTTAGATAACTGATCATCCCATGTTGGATCCAATGTATATTTATTTAGCATCACCAAAATAGGGTAAAAGTAAACACCGTAATTTAGAATAAACAGACTTTTAAATTATTCCCTCCCTCATTTTCACTATAAAAGCTAATTCCTTCCCTCCACCCCTTTGAAAGACACTTAACACTCACTGAAAAAAAGCAAAAATAAAACAACCCATACCCAGTCTGTTCTTAAAACTTACACAGTACATCAATAAAGCACTTGCACAAAATTAAGACAAATTTTATCCAAGTGGAAGCCATGCTTGCACAGACATAAAAGTGAAACACATCTGAATAAGTCTACAGTATCACAGCACGGTTTTGCATTCCTGGACCTTACCTTTGAAGAAAGGGATGTAATGATGTCTGAATGTAGATGTAGGGCTTGGGTGTTGGGGCAGGGAGATGCAGCTACTGGTACCAAGACTGTGAGTACCAGCTGGGGGCAACAGAGAGTAAGTGAAAATAAACTATTTAGTTCACTTACTGAAAGCCACAAATTACAACGCCATCCTTTTTTTCAGGAACATTTTCCTCCTGATGCTTAGAAAACATATAGATTATATTTAAGACTTCACCCTTCTCTGGTTATTGCTAAAAACATCACAGTGGCCATACTATGCAGTTGGCCAAGGGACACAGGCTTTCTGCAGACAGGAAGAGTATCATATAAAACGCTGATAATTGTAACGCATCAGAAAATATTCCAAAAAAGGCACCATAAAAAGCAGAGCTGCACTCAGGGAAAAATCTGCATATTCAAAAGCTGCAGGAGGGGATGATATATGCTCATAATGGATCTAATGAAATGAAATGGGGAGAGTCTTGTCTCTGCTGAGAACTGTGCTACGAGTGGGTCCAGTTCTCACTGCCGTCAGTGCACACTGGTAGGATTTAGTTCACAACGCACCAGGGCACTCAAGTACATGGCTAATTTAAGCATTTGAAGAAACATCCTGAAGTTATTTGAGCTCTGAAAGTTAGACATGTGATTAAGTACTTTGAAAAACGTTCTCAAATGTCATCTTTGTTTGCTTTATTGTAATAATGTCCTGATAACATATTTTGGAGGACTAATGGCAATTATTAGAAGTGGCAATTATGATGACTATCTTCTAAATTTTCAATGAAGCTGTAAAACATCAGAATTAATTTGGAATTTCTTTTGTCTTTCCTCCTTGCTTTAACAGTGTGCAGCTAAGCTTAAGCATGACACAGCTGCCAGACCTTCAGCAGAGACTAATCTTTCATCTCTTTAATAGATCTTTGATACTCAATCTCATTTCCACTCGTCAAAGAGTTTATGTAGTACAAATATTCAATTCCTGTAAAAACTCTTTCTGTTACCCATGAAATTTTCATTTCCACTGGAAAGATTAAGAACTCCCAATTTTCCAAACTAGATAATAATTATAATGTGTCCCCAATTAAATTAAAAGACCCCAAGAAAATAAATAAATGCTCTGTGTTCCCCACTCAAATGATGAACTGGAGAAAAATCAGAATGAATTTTGAGTAATTTAGTTGACTATTTCCAAGTATAAAGCTCTGTACAGTGCCCAAATATGAATGGACTTTTGTAAGGGACTTCCACACAAAGATCAAAAGGAGGCAATCCCCTCTCTGTGTGACAGAAGCACCAACACAGCTGTTACTACAGCCCAAAGCTGCAATAAACATTGCTGTAAGCTTCTCAACTAAAGCAACATGGCCTTCAAAATCCAGCCATTACAACACTAGTCACTCCTCCAGCTCTCGCACTGTGGAGAAGAGACACGGACCATAACCCTGCGGTACAAGAAGGGATACGAAGTCACTCGGATCACCCTCTTGGCATTGTGTGCATTCACTGCTACCATGCCGCACCTTGAAAGAGCTGTGGATTGAATGTGTAGCTTCAGGCAGGATGGGACCAGGATTAAGTCCTTTAAACTGTTCTCTCTTCTGTTTACAGATACATAAAATCCATTTTTCTAGATGTCTGTTTTTGTTTTCTTAGATGCTCATTCCTGAAGCGCTTGTTTCCTTTCTTCCCATGGGACTCTGTCCACAGTAAATAAATCACTGCAATGAACTGCTACTCCACCTTAAAACCCTGTCCACTGGAGTCTACCCTACTTACAACACAAGACAAAGTAGTGGAAAAATCTAGAGAACAAATAAGGCTGCTTTTCAATTACCTGGTCTGCTGTAATGCTGAGGAGAATGGGAGGTTGGAGTGTAGCGACCATAGCCCAGCGAGCCAGCAGAGCTAGGACTTGACGTCCTGTACTGCTTGAAAGATCTGTCATCTTGGTCACCCTGAGAGGAAGAGAGGAAATATACGTCATTAGGGAAGAGAAATAATTTCCAAAACAGGAAGAATGTGCCATTCTGCACGTCTGTGCCATGTAGATGGAAGTCGATGCTGTCGTAACGCTCCATGCAACCCCAATGAAATGAGGTGGCTTTCAGCCGGAAGCACCTCCACCGCAGCGTGACCAAAAGAGCTCTGCCAAGTATCAGAGAACGGTCATGTTCCCAAGAAAGTAAGCACATACATGAATTTAAAGTGACAATATAATCTGAAAAGAACATAACACTGTAGAAGTGTTGTTTCAGGACAATATAATTCACTGAACATACACAGGTGGTGGAAGATGAGATAAGGTTAGCGTGATAGTACCACGGTCACTTTGTACCCATACGAATGGATGCATAATGGTTACAGGCAACACAAAAATCAGCATTTGTTGGCTTCATTACATCACAGAAACAACTGTGTGTGCTGTATAAATTGCCCGGCATACCATATTACAACACCGTCATTACTAGCTAAGTAACAGATATAAACGCTCATATATAGCATTAGCATTAATACTGCAGCATTGCACAAAGCAATTCATACAACCCACTTCCCACTAAACCCTTGGCTTCAACCACTTAAAACCATGTACACCCATTCCAAACCCCTCACTCGCTATAGCTAGTTAAATTACGATTTGCATGTAGTGTCTTCGTAACAGTAAAAGCATTACTGAGTGAATTCAATGTGGAAATGACTTTTTGTAAACTAGCTATAAAAGTAAATTGAAATTTCTTGTTTAAGACAAGCAAGAATTGGCTTGAGTTAACTTCAAATTACAACAGATCAATGTAATCTGCAGATGCTCCCTTATGGAAAGTCATGCTCCAAAAAATGGTTCTCTCTCCTATTCCAGTAGGAGTGAGTGAAGATAGACTATACCATAGCAGGTGTCAGTCACTTGTCATGAATACTGGGACATCTTTAGGCATCTGTGTGACTCCCACTGGATCATTCATCATTTAAACACACAGGAGATCCCACTTAGCCCCATCACCATCTCCCAGATTCCTATAAGGATCCATCCAACTTCAAACTAATGCAGTCTCCTATTCAGCATCTGTGGGATTATCCTTGACTCCACAGAGATTTACAACGTTCTCCCATCATCAGTTTTTCTCCTATAGTTCAGGTGTGCTCCATCCCTTCCACCTCACCCCAGACTCACTAACTGCATTTTCAAAAATGAAAAATCAGTTTTGTATAGTGGTAAGTAGCATTATTGCTTTAATATCCATTTCAGAAGACATTATACAAAAAAGGAAGAAAAACTGATGCCTTCCCAAGCATGCAGCATTCTGTAGGCATTCTGCCACCAACCCCTCTATGCCCAGTTTGAGATGTTTCCCTCCTGAAGTAGCTACATTATTTAATACCCACTCTAACCTTTGCGAAGAGTTGCAAGCAATATAGCAATGCCTCTAGAAAGTCTTGTGATGATATTTAAATATCATGAGTGTTAGCTAATGGTCTACGATATGTCCAATTGTATGATAAAGTGGAATTTTTCTCTAATAAAAATCCCTGCAAAAAAAACTGGTGACAAGTTTGCAGATGATAATGCCGGAGCACCTGATCATAGACTCTTTAGAGAAAGACAGCAAGCATGGCAAAGCTGGAACATGGGAGTATTCCCGTAACACAAATCACAGCAGCACCAACCTCCATACCACTGTCACTTTTGGAATTTAATAGTATTGACGGATTGATAACTGGTAGCTAATCTAAAGGAAATTATTACAATCTTACAAAACACCAAGATTTCATATTGATTGTTTCAAACCTTACCTTTTGCGTACTTTGTGTCTCTGTAAGGAGCAGTCAATCAAGTTCATGAAATCCGGTATTAAAGTATGTTTTTATTTTTAAACTATCAGTTAAATTACATCTCTATTGGTTAACTTCTCTGTTTAACCAGTGCTTTTAGTGACAGTTTCTGATTTACAATCCTTAATGGAAATTCATAATTCTCCACTATTACCAAATTTTGCAATACATAAAATTGGGATAACGGAGAAATTAGCCAGGCCTGTGATATGTAATTGAGTTACTATCTGGGAAACTATGTGAAATGCTATCACTGCTTCCAAAGTGATGTTTCTTGAAACACTGACTGGCTTTGATCATTAATGCACATCAAAATACACAGACCTAGAAGTTCAGGGATGTGCAAACGATTTAACAGAACGTTTGCACAAATGGTAGAAGTAGTTTAACTATTTGTGGAATAAAAAAATAATAAGAAAAAAAGAAGAGACAGCTATGCCAAGCATTAATTCAAGTCAACTCATGCTGGCAGCTTTAAATGTAAACATAAAACGTATTTCCCAATGTAATTTATTTAGTAGATCTCGAAGAAGTGACCACCATACAACCTTTATTTTGGAAAGCAGAAACATGGATGACAGTGGAGGTAGATGCATACAGATGACAATCCAGAAGCAGAGCACATATTCAACACAAGTAACACTGTGAAAAACGTAAATTATAAAACCCCATGCACTGTAGAGGCAGGAGGCAAACCCCGCATTTCAGACACTGCTGGTTATCAATATGACCGGGTTTATGCATCACAAAATGGGTCAGAACAGGAGAACAAAGGCATTGGGGATTACCTCAGTAGGTGCTGGAGAGAGCAACTGAGGTGACTGCAAACAGCAACACACAACAAATTAGTGATACAGATTCATGCATTATGTTACTTGTGAGAACTACTCTTAAAATATCAATATCCATGTATAACACGATAGAGTTAGGAAAAACACCTGTCAATTAAGTTAGGGCAATTTTTCTTTTTATTTGTTTTTAAATAAGGAATAAGATATGAATAATGTCACATGAAGCTTTTGTTGATTTCTCTGCTACAAAGTCCTGGGGTCTGGTGAGGCCAGTCCTGTGCCACAGAGATGCTGCTAGTAGGCAAACTCCCATTTAAAGCAACTGTCTGAAACTACACACAAGCCCTAGTTAAATCTGCATTGAAGCACCTCCAAAATCTGGACTAGAACTCTGTTGTTCAGAGCTGGCTGCTTTAAGGGAAAGCAAAATATCTGTACTATTAAATTTTTAATTAAACATCATGTAATTCGAACATTTGCTGTTCACTCACTTTCCTTTCAAAATTAAATGCTATGTTTGGTTAGTTGAGCAAATCTACTGAAACTATTGCGGATGCAGGTAGTAGCCAGGATGCTGAAATTTGGAAGGCAGGATTTTTTTTTTTCCCCTGGAAATATCAAGGATATCAATATATGGAGCACCATGAAAATGTGCATGCTGGATTGCGAGCACAGCCCAAAATCACCTCGGAGCAGGTGCAATGACTGAGTCCTCACAGGAGCTGGGCAGAAGGTTGTTTAGACTACGCACCTCTGCCAAGCCTAGATGTAAACAGGCAGTTGAGGAGGGCCACAAACATTTTCAGCACCCACGAGTTTTGACACAGAAGGGAAGTGTTTATACTCCATAGGTTCAGGGCTAGGCAGCAGCTTTCAGTTTTGTGAAATCAGAAACCTAAATACCATTTAACCCCTCTACTAGATACAATCTCAATTCTTTTAGAATGCATTATAATGGAGCTACTGTGGTTCAACGTTGTACAGGTTTGAAAGAGTTTACAAAACCTAACGTATGTGCTGCACTTTCCCTGCGAGTAGTCCTGAGACTTTAGTGGTACTGATTAAGTGTAAAAGGTGTAAGTGATAGTAGGACTAGGGCTATTATTTATAGCATTTAATTCTACCCATTCACTTACACCTACAGAGAACAAAGCAGACTTCATTCTAGACCACGTATATCTTGCTAACATACCTAGTATATCTAAGAGGTTTGCTTTGTAAAAACTTACCTAAAATTAGAAAAGAAATCAGAAATTCAAACGAAAGGTAGATATGGTTAGGAATGAAAAGCTAACTTGCATGACAGGAGTTATATACAAATAGGCTTCACAAACCCCAGAATTAGTATTAGTAAGATTATGTTAAATTAGATTTCAGTAGCACAAACTGCATACTATTAGCTCTGCGTATGAATAGGTTGAAATGCATGCGTGACATGAGGATGAACTTTAGTAAGGGACAGTTGAAAGAAACTTCTACATAGGAAAGTGATACCATTGTTGTGTCACCAAAATAACATGGTACACTTTAAAAAAAAAAATAATCATGAAAGACATTTGGCTTTGCTTCTGATTTTTGCATTATAATTAGCAATGGCTCCTGTTTCCCACTGCATGCATGTAGAACTCCTCTCATAGAAAAACATATTTTAATTACATGTCATCTGTTTAAAAAATGATCACAGAAAGCAATTATTTAATTTTCACAAACTAAAAAGTGAAATTAACATCTTCCTTGCTTTTCGGAAGGCCTTGTGAATGAATGGAGGACATGACTCAACTGAAGTTACACAAGTTAGGTTTGGGGTTTTTTTTAAATTATGCACATATTTAAAATGTTCAGCAACATGTTTAATGATGCACATAAAATCTCAAATTCATAGTAAAAAAAATACCCATGTTTCAGTACCTCCCCGTAACTATGCCTGTCATCTGAAGAGTAACTGATATATGGAGAATAGGAGATCATATCTGGGCGGTCAATGTTATAGATGGCTTTATTTTTAGGAAGAGCAGCCAAATCCCTGTAGTCAAGAATTTCATCTCCAAGCTTTGCCTAAGAAAAGGAGGAAAGAAAGCAGTGAGAATAAGAAAGAATATGATCAGGATGCAAAAGAAAAGGACAGGTAAGTGTAAGTAGAAAAGTCATCATCATAACAATAAACAACTTTTTCTGTTTGTGCACATTTAAACCTCTTATATTTACTACACAATGCTACATATTACTGCTGTTTTCTTCTTATATACTGGTGCTTTCTACTTTTCTTTGTCACTCACATTTGGTTATTAGGAGTAGCATGACATCATTCCAGTTCCCCTGGTTATATCCCACTTACTGCTAGCTGTGCAGAGACATGAGGGACAGATATTGTAGCCTCTTCAGGCAAAACACCCTTCATTTTAAAGTGGTTTTGGTGTGCAGGGTTCCCCTGCTATAAGCAGTAGTGAAAAATCAAATATGTATTTCCAACATATACTCTCCAGATACTGAAAAACATTACTCAGGTCTTTAAATTTTCCCATTCAGCTGTGTCCTGCAGCTCCACCTCCTTTCCTGACTATGTCTAAGCAGCCCTTAATTATGGGTCACAAACCAGCAGATGATAGATCTGCACCATGGTGGATTAGTTGGAAGATCATAGGTGCCACTTAAGTAAAGTTCAAATCCTCTCATGAGACTCACACAGCCAACAGAGGGAAAGGGCTGGGCTGTGTTGCTCCCCATTCTCCTCTCACTACGCTTATTCCAAAAGTATAATTACCAGAATGCCATATTTGCACAGATTATCTTTAGGATAATGGTAACTTGCACCAAAGATGTATCCAGCACGTACTGTCTTGTAGATATGACAAGTTGGCCACACTGAGAGTGGAGAAATGGGCAGCCTAATTGTCTCATTCCCAGTTCAGGCCTTGCAGAATTATAAGCTCTTTGTTGGCAACAAAATGATGAGCGAATCTTGCTGTTCTCCGAAAATCTCAGTATGATCAGCTGTAAAACTGTAATAATGTTTTCCACATGCAAAAATATGAAAGTATCCAGGATTTATGTGTGCAGTAATTATTTTTTCTTAGCATGAGCTAACAAAAGCTCAATAGATTTTCCAGGGAAGTTTTCTATTAGTTAATCATAAAGGAAAAATTTAGCATGACAACTTCCAGTTATCCCTTTTTCTAAAACAATGTATGAATTTGTGCAGGTGTAAGCAACAGGGAAAGGAGGAAGATTCCTCTTACCTAAGAAATGCGTTTTAATCAAATATGTGATTCTTCAGCAATCTACAGATCTTACCTTCCTTGCAGCTACTTGAAGAAGCTAAAGAGCAATGAAAAAGCCCCTTAATGAAAATAAATCCCTCCCTACCAAGACGCAAGTGGCAAGCTCTGATGCAGACACAGGTCATGCAAAGGTAAGGAGGAGTCTGTCCATCAGGTCTGCTCCAGGAAGACTCTGGGCAGCATTGTATCTACAAGGAAGGCCAAGGAGGCTGTGATAATTTCTTTTTTAAGGTATCCAGGTTGTGGAGATTATTCTAGTGAACCCCAAGAAGTTCAGAATCTGGAATAGTTAAATGTGAATTACAGTAATTTTAGGCCCTATCTTTTCACATAGATGTGCAACTTGAGATCCTCCCACTAGACTTCAGAACTGTCAGGAGTCAAACTTACCTAGTTACATAATTCCTTTCAGTTTAAATATCAAAATATAGGCAAGTTTGGATGAGAAAACACCTTAGAGATACAGCTGCTTTCTAAACACTCAATTCTACAAACATTCAGCCTACATTGTTTTTTATTTTATTTGTTTCACCTACTATCAAATACGTGAGCAGAATTCAAATATGTTAGGGAAGGCTCAAATTACAGCTAAAAGGCTTTAGGCCATTTCTTCAATAATCTGGTATTTTGGATTCTGTTAAAACTGTACTCTAAGTTTAGAGTATCCATTTCACTTGGAATATGTAATTTTAAAATTGTATAATTGCAAATATGATCTGTATAAAAATACAATGTAATTTCTATTCCTAGTATGAGAACATACAACACAGCTGTGTAACCTAACCTAAACCTTCCAGTTGGATGTATTAGGTCAGAGCACCTAATTCTCTCTTCTTAAAATTTAGCTAAGTATAAAGGACTTTTATTTAAGCCTTATTTAATGACATAATTTAGAAATCAACTGATTTTTAAGTGGAATTCAGGGACTCTGAGGGGACATCAGCACTAGGGTAAATTTCAGCCTGGATATAATGAAGTCATCACTAAAGATCATGAAAAGATGCCCATTAACTTCAAAGGGCATTGGCCTGTGCCCTCTCTCAATGCAAGAAGACATCAAAGTCTGGTATCAACAGATGAAGAAAAAGTGGTATGGCTTAATAAACTAAATGTATGAACCACATTCAGGTTTAATCAAAACACACTTTTTTCACCTTTCCCCAGCTGACCGCTCACCCATGACCCAGCAACACGTCTCCCATGAGACGCCACATCGTTCCGAATGATTGCATTGCTCTGACTCGATGCCTTTGAAAGTATGAGCACCACAAATTCACGGTTCCTAAGCTTTAACCATTTTCTCTAAATTCTCTTGTCCACCATGATACTTCATAGAGCTCAGTGGTTGTTAAGGCACAGTTTTACTACTGTTTTTAATGATCTGAATCCATGCTGCTGCCGAAAGTGGCTGTACTGTGTGCGCCTTCCCACTCCGCTCTGCCTTCTACATGAGACTTAGAAGACATGTAGACAGCTGGGTCTTTTTTTGCCTCTTTGGTTAGCTGGAGGTTTTTCCTGGGTTATTTTTTAGCTGAATCTGGTCTCAAAGCTGACCGATCATACCTCTGTGTACCCACTAGTACTAGCACCAAAGAGGATACGGTAAGATGTGGCCAGAGAGGGACAGGGCTACATGCGGGTGGGACCTTCCTTTCAGTGGCAGCATGAATTTAGGTTTAGTAAAACCAATCACGAAAGCACCCAAGACAAATCTTGAGCACGTCTGTATGTCATAACACTCCTGTAATAGAAAACAGATGCAAAAGAGAGACAAAGAATCATTTTGATAATATAGAAGTCCAGTAACATGGTTTTAATTCTTTTTACTTTCCTGTTTGTGAAAGCCAAAATAGGATTTAATCAATCTCACAGCTTTGACAATTAAGCAGTCAGAGATGAGACAGATATAGCAAGAACTTGCATGCCCTTGGGGAATCTTTCTTCCTAATTGACTCATATTTGCGAGACAACTTTATTCTTTCACAGTCCCAGCTGCTCTAAAGTATATTACAGTAACGAACATTACAGTTGTGTGCTGATTTAACAATATCCTTTGAAAAAAAAACAGAAAAAGAGAATGGTAGTTTGTCCTTGACTTTCAACAGCCTGTGAAGCATATTTAAAGCTGTAATCACAAGCATCAAGAAAAACAGTACCATCCAACAGTTAGACAAATGTCACTAAAAGCATATAAATCTTAGAAGAATGCTCATGCTTATAAAAACAATGAAGTGGTGCATGGCTGGAGAGATCGAGACCATCTGGGTCAAAGAAAGTTCTTACATAGTAACAGGCTCCTAGCACAATAATTGTCTTCACAGGAGTTGAGGCAACAACTTTTTTTTTACTGGGAATATACCACTGGTATCCACCAGCATGGAGCTCTACTGTAAGAAGAACTCAGAAACACCAATGCACATTTAGGTAAGGGGCAGTTCCTCCACTTTTACTTCAGTCTTACTCAGATAAAGGGTATACTGCATTCAAAATAATTTTTACTTGAAGAAAAAAGACAATTTTGACTCCAAGGCACACTTTGCTTGTCTCAGTGTAGTAGATAAAAGCCCTCAATCTTTGTATAATAACCTCTCCAGCAGTCAATCACATCTCCAGCAATCTCCTCTGCATGTGGTCCTATCCGATGAGAACAACCTGCCTACGTGAGGGATACCTGGACAGGACAAAGAACAGCCCTGGGAATAATGAAGCTCTGCAAGAGATGTTTGTATGGATCATGCCACATTTGTGGATATTTTTTAGCTATTGGTGGTAGCCTTGAGAATTTGTCCATGAACATCAGCTACAGCAATTATGACAAGCAAGGTACACCCAGTACTGAAAAAATACTCAGCATAAGCTTTTATCATACTTGTTATCTTAAATTCTCTCTATGAGCTTTCCAGAGCTAGCACTTCTTAAATGATAAACACATCAAAGGTCTTCTGAGGTTAGGGACTGGCATTTGTCAAGGCCCGAGTCCTGCAATCTCATGCATGAATGTTTTCATAAGCAATCAGATGCAGGCTCAAGAGCTCAATTTAGACAAGTTGCATTCAAATCTATGCTTGTAATCTACCTGTGGGCTGTACTGTTTACTTAAACTTTTCTTTTTAGAAAGCACTGCAGTATTTTGCATGCTTTGGTACAAGCCAGCTCTAGTCATAATGCAAATGCTATAAATTCACCACAAAAAATAAGAGGAAACTGCCAGAATTGTATTATGGCAAATGCAGTACTCAAACATTTTAACCATGATAAAGTAAATTCCATTTTAGAGGAATCACTAACTGCAGTGGTTTGGAGACGCTAACTTTCCACACAAAGCACTAAACTGTAGGAGGAAGCACAGGGTTTTCCCCATCCCACAGAACGACCTTCGCTGTGAAATACTCACATAGATCACACGGCTTGGGGAACCTGATGTACTTGAAGCAGGTACAGAAATAATACTCTCAGAGGAAGTCCTCGTTTCCTATGGCAGGAGAAGAGAAGTGAAAAAGATAAGAAATAGAGGAGATGGATAGAAAATGTAACTGTTACTCCAAAAAGAGTGTGCGAGACATTTCATTTAATTTAACCTTTACCACTCCAAAGTGGCATATTACAGCAAGCTCAAAACTTACAGGCATACCAAAGGGTTAAAAATAAAAGAACACTTTTAGTCAGTCGAATTCAGTTTTTGAAAATGCAAAAATTATTTTACATATGACTTTCTTTTCCCCTCCCTTCAGAATGAAATGGCCTGGAGCACTTCTGGGCTGTCAGGACAGCCTTTGGGCACTATCAGGGACAGGTCAAGTTACAACATGATACAGTGGCAGCATTTTTACTCTGAGGTTATACCATCAAACCAATCTGCATTGCTTCCGGAACGTGTCATGCTACCATGCCATTCACTCATAGCAAAGAGCACGACATCCTGCAGAGCATCCTGCATCAGACACCCAACAGGTTAGCTTCCCCCTCTCTGACTGTAAGGCTACCAGATTAATTTTAATACTCAACTGGTTTTGCCCTGTTTTCAATCATTCTGGCATTCAGTGACAGACTTTTATTGCTTCCTTTTTGGTAGATTCCTTTATGATGAAAAATATAATTACTTTTAAATAACAAAGGGTTGTGAGACACAATGATATTAACCATAAGTGAACAGACCTCACATTCATAATTGAAGTTTAAACAAATCTTACTATGAAATCAATGGGTTTATACCCTCTTTTACCCAGATATGTTAAGTCTGGGTAAATATTCTTTCCCATCTATGGAGAAACCTGTCCCTGATTGCAGAAAGTATGTATTTTTCCATGCGCTCAGAATTACCATCATTTATTGTCTCACCAAAGACTGACACTTCTCACCTGGAGGTTACAACTGTTCAAACCCTTAAAAGGATTTTAGCACTATTAAGCTGTCAGGTCAAGGCAGCATCCTCCCTACTACTCCAGTCTTTACTTGAAGTATTTACTAGCTTTTAGAAGCAATATGTGAATATATCTGTACTGTACTGTACTGTGTCAGCAGAGCAAACAAACTAAATGATCACAACTATCCTTCCGGTGACCTTCTTTAGTCCAAATAGTCCTGTGGCTTCTCTGAGACTAAATGTGGAGATACTTATCCATACAAAAAAGATTCAGTTTAATTGTTTTGGCATGTCTGACTGGGATTTTGGAATTTCTCCCTCTCATTTTCAGTTGTCTCACAGTGAGGCTCTGTAAACACTCAGAAGGTCCAAGGGGACAAGCACAGAAATAGAGTATTATCTGAGAGATACTTGTGGCTGCCATTGAGATGATCATTTAACATGGACAGTGTAACTGCACTGTTCTTCTACATAGTTAAAGCACACTGTAATTTTCCAGAACTTGTGTAAATGACATGAAAGTGTCATCAGTGCACTGATGTCATGTGCAAACCATACTTCTCTTTCATAATGTCCCTACAGGAGGCCCAGTGTGGTAGAGAAAAAAAAACCTGAAGAAAACTGCACTATTCCAACGTTTTGAACCCTGTTAAAGTCAAATGACAGTTTTGGATTAAGCTCAGGATTCTCTACATAGAGCTTCACAGCTTCTTTCTCTGTGTCATGTGCATCAGTAGAGTGTGCTTTAAGATCATACACTGTAGCATGACCTTAAAGCGCATAACATACCTGGCTGAATATATTTAATAGCTCTTAATAAATGCCTGGAGTTTTTTCATGGGCGTTCCTCAATTTAGAGATGCCATCTTGTTTTTAAGAAGAACTACAATTCGTTAGAATTTCTAATTTTTGCAATCAAAGTGTAGAGTCTCATCTTTTTAAGGTACTTCTGCAGACTTCCGTGCTTCCTTATGCTTTTCAGTTACCCCCACAAATTTTCCCATTTCTCCTCCTGGTGATTAAAACCCGGTCATTCCACATCTCACACATGCTCTTTATTCTCTGCATGATCCATTACCCCTTTTAGCATCCTCAGTCCATGCCTGCTGCACATAACCTCCTAGCTTTTGCAGTAAAAACTTACATCTCAGTTGGCTCCATTGCCTCTGTTCAGTTCTTTTCGCCGTACTACACATTTTTATTCTTCCTCTACCTACCTCTTTTTCCTTTATGCCTTTTGATAATCCTTATTTTTTCTCTTGCTACTTTGATTTCTTCTGTCTTTTCCTGCTTCATCCCTTCTGCTTACAATTTCACTCTCCCATCATTTTTCTTTTTGCTGTCACTCTCTTTCACAACTTCTTTTTCCCTTCCACTCCATCTCCAAAGTTTTGGAGTGTGCTGCTACTTACTCCTTCTGCCTTTGTCACCTACTTTACATGCTGTGCATATATCTCTATAAATATACAGAAAAATAACTTTTAAAAACAACAAACTGCAAAGGTTGACCAGAAAATTT
This sequence comes from Buteo buteo, assembly GCF_964188355.1. Taxonomy (NCBI): domain Eukaryota; kingdom Metazoa; phylum Chordata; class Aves; order Accipitriformes; family Accipitridae; genus Buteo; species Buteo buteo. The sequence goes on along the minus strand of NC_134171.1, from coordinate 12,222,702 downwards.
CTCAACCAGTATATCCCATTCCCAACTTCACAAGTTACCTTGAAAAGTCCATTACTACCCTCTTGAAACAGCATCCTTTCTTCTTGATTTATTTTTTCAATAATGAGTGTAAGGACCAAAAAAAGAGGAAAAACCCAAAGAAAAGGAAAAATTACTAGACTGGGGAAAATCCTTTAAGCTCCATCCTGTTTTTTTTCCCTACTCAGGCAAAACTCCCACTGTCTTTCAGATACAGATGTCTTCCTCTCTGCTGGGGAAGGAGCAAACTCCCAGTGCTCAGAAGAGATGTGTTATAAATGAATCAGCCTTTACACAATATCTTGCAAGTACACTTTCTTTGCCTTTGTGAGGAAAAGGCAGCCAAGTAGGAACACAGTACAACCAAGTTCACTGTCTGTCTTTGAGGGAGGGGAAAAAACCCCAAACTCTACTACATTTTCAATAAATTACATGGGGTTTTAGCCTTGCAATTTCAGTTACTCAGCCAGAATAAAATCCTTAGGAAGCCTGAAATACTGCTTATTAGTATTAGGCTGAATCAGCAGCACTTATTAAAGTATTTTGACAATTTTAAATATACATGTATTAAACAATACATTTTATACTGAAATGCTACTTATTTGATATTCAGATCTCACCATGAAGAATACCAGAGCAATTGCTTCCCAAACACATGGGTACAAAAAATACAGCCACGATCCTTCAGGGTAAAGCCCAAACCAATTTTTTTCAAAACAGTAATTTAGTCAAAGTTGCACTTGCTAACACAGCAGATTTGTAAACATTCTTTTTATAGCTGCTGCCTGCTGTTCTGACTTGTCCGATGTACCTTCTGTCCAAGCCTTGATGAATCAAAGAAAAGCTTTTTCGAACAAGGATACCAAGAGTACTACTTGGAGCATCAGAAACATCGGAACTGAAAACCCCCATATTAGGCCTGTGCCTTAATGAGATAGTTGTATCTCAGTCCCACCACTTCAGAGGGATCATTTCCCCAGCCACAGATTAATTCTTCATTTCCTAGGGGCAGCTCATTCATCTGCTAACCTTGTAATTATTAAAGTTGCCAGAACTCCCCCTTTTCCCCTTGCACACAGACAGATGCACAAATCATCCAACTTAAGGAGGTACTTAAAGCCAGAGATTAAATTAAGTTGGGGCTGGCTTGCCAACATTTTATAAACAAATAATAAAAAAGAAATTCCAAGGAGAGATTTTTTTTGTAAAAACAAATAAAGCGAAAGTCCTCTGATCTTTTAAGTGCAGAGCCACATAAAAAGAGAAGAGGTCATGCACTGATCACATCAAAATCAGACAGAACTTAAAAATTTATTTTTTTTTCTCATTCGTATTTTCACATTTTTCCTTATTCAGCTTATACATGTAACTCTTAGGTCAGCACTCTCCTGAAGCTGTAGCTTTAATCACTAAGTAAAAGCAGAATATTTATATTACATTATTACATTACATTAGCCTACTAGATTTCTGTAATTTAAAATTTAAAATTACAGTATTGAAAAAATTCCAAATCCTTCTCTCCAAGCCCGCTGTAAAAAAAGGGATAGAGAATAATACAACAATAGAATAACACTGGGTAAAAATATGGTCTTTTTACCTTGTTTTTCTCTTCAGCCTTTGCAGCCTGTCTACAAACTGGATGCCAGATGGATGTACCTGGAAAGTAAATTCAAAGTTCTGCTTAATTCAGTTCCCCAATAAGAACCTTAAAAGGTTTAAAATAAGAACCTTATTAAACCTTCCTATAAGGTTTTATAAGACACAGCATTCTGGCTGATTCCACTGCAGTCACTATTTCATGGATACTTTCAAAGCTAAAACTGACAACTTCTCAGTATCGGTAAGCCTGATCACATCCATTTTAAAGACTAGGTACACTTCAGAAAGCTACGTGTACTTCAATATGTGAGATCAACACCAAAACCTGAGTCCTAAGAAGGGTGATATGGGATCTCTGGAGCCCCTCCAGCTCAACCTCCCGCTCAGAGCAGGTCCCATTACAGCAGGCAGCTCAGGGCTCTGCCCCGGTGGGTTCTGAATATCTCCAGGGATGGAGATCCCACAGCACCTCTGGGCAACCTGTTCCACTCTCATGGTAATTTTTTTTTTTTCCTTATATGTAGTTAGTATTTCCTGTACTCTTATTATATGTATTCTTGTAATAGCCTGGCCCAGGTCATACTAAGTAGCACACTGAGATGGGATGGAATAGCCTTGTGGCATTTAACACCAGCTGAAAATTCAGTCTTTCTTTCAGAATTATTCACTGTACTGATCTTGCACTTCCTGTATGTTTGTCTCTCATAAGCCAAATACTAAGGAACTGCATAAATTCAAGAGAAAATCCATCCTGGAGGAAGTGGGAAATATAGAATGAACCAGTTCTCTACTATATGTAAGTATGAAGAGAGGATTATGAACTCCAGAGATATAAATAAACATCAAGTGTGAGAAAGAAACTTAATAGTTTTGCATTAGTCACAAAGTTAAAAAAAAAAAATCTTTTAAACGGTTGAGCACAATGTTCAATACTCAGTGTTCAATGGAAGTGGAATGTGTGTAACTATATAAAATAAAATAATTATTTGTAAATTTTAATAGTAAAAAGGAACCTTTGTTTATGCCAGTCTGAGCTCAGACAAGCCACAAACTAAAGCTCCACAGAGTTAAATAATGTGAGTGCACTGCAACTTCTGCCTGACTAAATGGGAAGTTGAGATCCTTTGTGTTATAAATATTTAATGTTTATACTGGGTGGAGAGCACCAAGAAGAGTTATTGGAAATGCTTTGTTTTCACAGCAGTTTGATAGTTTTCTAACCAGTGGATTTTGGAAACAAGATAGAAACAGAAAGTCTCTTTCCCAGAAGACAGATGGAGATCATTATAATTTATTTCACAAAAATAACCCCGATGAACTCAGACTCAAGTAGTAAAAGACTATCTATAAGTACAGGCTGGATAAATTATATTTACCAAGTTACTGAAGTTTCTTGGGACTGAACCACTAAGCAACATCTTTATAGCACCTTTAAATTCAATACTAACTTATCTTCCAATTACAAGTGGGTCTGAACTTGCCCACTGAAAGCGTTTGTCCCAACTGCTGCATAAGTTGATGTAAATCTTCCCAATGGTTTTAAGAAGTATTTAGATCAACTTTTTTTATCTGTGGTCAAGCAAAACTGGCTGGGAAACTTTTTGACACAGAAGAAAGAGTCCTTTCACCCAAAAGTCCACCCAAAGCGCATGCTGACAACTCAATTTCTGCTAAGGAACATGCAACACCTAAAGGAACTTTACAATAGTTTATTAAGAGGATGAAGAATAAGTTATAAAACCCTGGGCTCTGACATTTTTTATTATCTACCAATCAGGTGAGATAGTCCAAATACCTAATCGCAGATCTTTCATGAAGTTAACATCACTTTCTAATGGAAACTGCTTTTCATGTGAAGACAAAAAGCGTACGACAGTAAGCTGGTACGAAAGTTTCATGCATCAGAAAGTAAAGTGAGTAACATGGGTCCAAATTAACAGGACCCAAGCATACTTTGTGATTATTTGAACTAAAAATCAGCTCAAAACCTAACAAATATCCACCCTTATAACAAACTGAACTTAAAAAGAAGATTCACTTGCAACCCAGTTTCAGAAGGTTTGAAATCTAGAAACAAATTTGTGGTTTGATACCTTTTTTTTAAACTATTGATTTCCCAGGGGATTTTAGTACTGCTAAACTACTTTGCAATTGGAAGAACCACAGCATTTTCTGGCTCCTGAGGGAGAATCCATGAGAACAGAAAAGGATCATTATGTCCTTTAATGAGCCAGTTCTTGTTGCAAACCGAAGTGACAATAAAATTGTCATTTTAAATAACGTACTAAATCATAATTAGATCTTACTGAGACCACTGTTGTGTTTTAAATAAAGTCTAACTTTTCCAGCTTCATGAATGATTTCAAAGTATACTTCTAGAAAACTGTGGACAATTGCAAAGTTATAATACAGATGTGGGCAAGCATGTGATTTTAGGATAATACACCAGCCTTGCAGTTCCCACATCTCACTGAGTTTCTCTTTTCTGTCTTCCTTTGAAAAGATACAGTCAGTCAAAGACACAGGCAAAAGCCTTCATTTTCTCTGGTGTCTGACCCTGTATTTAACTGTGTAGACATTGTTTTCTTCGATCAGTGTAGTACAGCTAAAAGTTGCTACATATGAAATACAGATTTTAGCTCATATCTATGTTAAATAACTTTTTTTTTTTAATTGAATAAATTATTGTGCAAGTCCTTCTCTATTACCACTGAAATTCCCTGACAAGAAACACTGAATTTCTCTTGTGCAAGCTTATGGCTGCGTAAGGTATAGGCATGTTCTGTGGTAAGGGCTTCAGCTCCATGGCATCCTCTTCTTCACCCTCTGAGGGCACTTAGATCTGAATGAGAGGAATTCAGATATGGACCTGCAGATTTTCTCCTCATACCCAAATGGGCAATGGGTACAGAACTGGTCTTAGGACTGCAACAGCAGCTTTGGGGAACCTGCTGCTCCGCATGCCTGTTAACTTTCATCTGGGCCATTTATCATTGCAGAAAAATCACATTTTTTAGTAAACGGAAAATTTTATAATCTTTACTGTCAAGTACTTCCATCTGCAGGAAGTAACTGCTACTACTCATCCTTTCTGTGATTCACACTTGCTATTGGATTTGAACTGAGAGAGAAGTAATAGGTGAGTAAGAAGCAACAAGGAGGTTTTTTTTGCTCTTTGTTAGCCTACACATTGCATTCTTCATTTTCTTTGGTAGTTACAAAATGAGAATATGTGCAAAACACCTTAGCCATGCTAGCAGGTATGGGCAAGAGGGGCCTGTTGCCAAGTGTAACTGTTTTGGGTTCTGGTTTTTGTTTTTTTGCTTTTGTTTTTACCTTGAAGATACATTTCTTCTCCTTCTGCAAACATCTGACTGCACCTGACACATCGTGCGCACGTTGGGTGATAATGTTTTTCTCCTGCCTGTTTGGGAAAAAAGGTACAGATGATTAAGTACACTGATCAATTCAGCAGCTTCGCTATGTGGAGTTTTTCTTTCATCCTCTAGAATATGACTAATTAGTGTAAAATTAGTTAATGCCTATAAGTTCAATAATCTCCTACAACCACAATACAAATTTTTGATTATAGACAACTCATGATTTAAAATGTAACTATGGTCTCGCCTATGCAAAAAAGTTAATGTTCAATAGTTAAATCTCTGAATTTACAGAATGGAAACAGTTTTGTGTAGTGAACACATTTTCCCTGTAAACAACCATACTGTGCACCAAGTGCAAGGTAGCTTAGGACTTACCTGCACAAGGAAGTTGGGAGGTCATAACCTTGAGCATGGATTTGCAACTTAACTGTATGTTTGTCATGATCCCACTGAATATATAATCTTAATGCACAGTAAGAACCATCTTGTGCAAGGAATGTTTGTACCTGCTTTGAAACTCTCTTGCAGGTAATGGGTACTAAAGGGTTTCCATGAGGAATGTGTGTGGCATGCCTATAGGGCTCTTAAGTTCAGAGCTGACGCTTTTGGGTACTGTGCACTAACTCTCTCACTCAGGCAAGCCAGGAGTTTTGCCAATTGTTCTGAGATTAATCCACATTATTTAATACCACCATTTTCATTGATGGGAATGAGAACAGGACTGAACCCTAAGTTTGCTCAGAACAGCTTAGCAACTCATCAATTTTCATAAATGTAGATTTCCAAATACCTTATAACCCCATTAATTTAAACTGTTTCACCATTGACCTAAGTGTGTTTTTCAAGAGAAGAGATCTACCTGCTATAAAGGAGCAAGGGCTTGCCTATGTCAGAACATCAATGTGTAACACAGGCAAGGGCGAAGTTAACCTCAAATGACTATCAGAAAAAAAAGCCAAGAATCTTGGACCAAGGGATTTATGCAGGACTCAATTTTGGTAGCTTGGCCAAAATTCAGTTCTATGGCTGACTGTGGGCGAACTTGTTCGCTCTGGTTCCCACAGGCAAGGACAGCAGCACCACAAGGCAATGTTGGTTTGAGCCAGGGACAAACATAGCATTCAGGGAGTTGTGTTCTTCTGAGTGAACGACACAAGCCAGTCCCTCCACACTGCACCCTTACCCCATCTTTCAGATGATACTCACGAAAGAGTTCAACAACCCAAAGCCAGCGCTTGCGCATGCTCCGAACGCTCCTCACTCTTCCAAACCCCTACTGAGCTGAAAGCCACATCTTGGCATCTCCTTCCTCCTCTTTGATCCCATACTCTTCTGTGCTAGACAGAATGGCCCATGGTTTAAGTGGCTTAAGGTCAATGCCACTTCCATTATGAACGTAAGCCAGGAGACCAATTCTAGAGCTTAGAGCTAAATTAAACTACGTTTAACTTAAAGCTAAGTCTGGCTTCAGTAGGAATTCTCCTGCAGTTAAAAAGAAGCAAATTTTGGTCCATGTAGAATGTCTCATATCCTGCTTATCTGAAGAGGTTGAAAGTGCTACTATGATTGTGTGTGCCTTTAAAAAATTACTATCAAATATTGCCCCACTGTCTTCAGCATGTAACTATGCTCTCACAGCACTGCACTGTAAATCCCCCTTCTATTAATATAGAAATTCTAGAAATTCAACACTGTTACTACAGGAATTACTTGTCTTACTCTTTTTCATTGACTGAATGACAAAGCTTTCAGAGGTATTTATACTAAAGAACATAATCTGTGCCTGGGGGCTATTTTGCCATTCACAATATCAAACACACAAGTGTGGTAATCTAGGTTAAAGAATCTCTGGTTTTACTTCATCAGTGTTAAATTGATTCACCCCTGAGAAGCTGTTGCTGCATTTTAAATCAGCAATGAGGAAGAGCAACACATCACATCAAAACTGCCATTTTGAAAAAAGCTTTGTTCCAGTTCACTCTCCTTTTTATGGTGTCATTTGTGCAGATCGCTGAGCGATTTTTGCAACTTGAGACATGGAAGATGGTCACTACTGTGTTGACACCTTGAGGTATCAGACCATGAAGTATCAGTATTGGGCTTAAACCTCAGGTTTAAAATGACTTGCTGGATTGCAGGTCTTTAAGCACAGAAGGGTATTCAACTATCACCAGATAAACTTAGGTTCGGAATATCAAGCTGAAAAGAAGTATCATTTCCCTTGGAAGATTTGTACTGCACAAGCATTGCTAATGCAATGCATAGTCTCAATAATTCAATTGATTTAGCACAGCTGATACAATTCCCAGGCTAACACCCTCTAGGGGAATTCAATTACTCCTCTGCTAAAATACACTGTCAGAACACATTCTCAGATAACCTGGATGCATCACAGAATAAAATCTATTTCCCCAAATTTAACAGTACAACCAAATACATCATTTTAATTCACTCCACATAGTAAGTAATATCAACTAGCTGTAGAATTGCACAGAGAGACCTCTTTTATAACTTAGATACAATTATAACAGAGAAATCAGGGGAGAAAGGTATAATGATACTTTTGCTGATGCTCACACCAGGATAACTCCAATGGATTCTGCATAACTACCTCTGAATTAAAATGGGACATACTCGAACTTTTCATATAACTTTAAGTGCCAACAGTGGCTTTTGTTCCCTCTGTTTAAAAATTTTTTATTTTGTCCCTCTTCTAACCAAAGCACAGAAGACAAGATATGGCAGACTCTTCATCAATTTAAGTATTTAAAACAGATCACATTATCTTTCTAAATGAGAGGCAATAGCTGAATCTGAGGCTAGTGACTTGATGCAGGAATTAACTAATAATGTTCCCTGATATGTTTATACAGTTAGCCTGATTAGGTAACATAAATTATATTCAAACCTGGGACCTGGTTGTGTTGGGTCTGAATGTGAATCATAACGTCACCTGGGTACATGCCAAAGCAGCTTTCATCAGTGCCCCTTTCTCCTCTCTCTTCAGACTATTTCAGTGGCTTCATCTCATAGATGAACCATCGGCTCCAGCAGAACCCAGAGATTTTGTAAGCTTAGGGCAGCAACTGTTTTATGTTTTCAGTTTAGTTGTAATGATGGCCTCGTTATTTTTTCTTTTCTTGGTTATATTGATGTGAGGGATTTCAATGCAGCAAACAAATTCCTAACCATATGGTTACTTCTTCTTTGCACAGTTTGAAAGCTTAGTTTGACAGATTGTTGTCTCAGTGTTTAATAAAATATCGACACACACATCACACAGAAGAAGCAACATTCATCTCTCATATCTCTCTTATGGTTCAAGTGGTAGATTGCACGTAACCTTCTTAATATCCTATATTTGCTTCAACACTGCACCAGGTCTTTGTGCCCAGGCATCCAGATGTGAGGATAGTATTATTATGAAGATCAATTTAAAGATTAATTCTCAACTGAGATTTCCTCAAACCTGAATAGCAAAGCATGTCCTTAGCAAGACAGTACACTACCAACAGTTTAATTTCTCCTCAGTTGACTACACCAGCTTTCCACAATCACTGAGTCAAAGTGTTGGTGCGTAATTTAAGGTGGAGTCAAAACAGTCCTTAACACTCCGAGACAAAGTATTACGAATTACTTCCTTCCCTTTAGATAGGAGGGGCTGCTTTGAATGGTAAATCTCCTCTGCACAGCAGACAGAGCCTTCTGGGCTGGGTCAGCATGGGGAATGTTCTCCCACGGGAGCCAAGGAGCTCCCCACACTCCCTGCCCTAAGCATGGGGGGGCACCGCAGTGTTGCTACCCGTCCCACAGCACATCAACAAGTAAACCCGTGCTTCACTTAAAACAGGACCAGAAAGCTCTGCAACAGAGTACATAGAACAGCCTTTTCTCATTTCTCATAACTTCTTGAACCAGACAAAAGAACGAACCTGATGCGACAAATATGAATCACATCATTTAAAGCACAATTTGAAGACAGTAAGGGGTTTTATCCTAAAGTCTGCAGAGCAGTATGAACAGCAGGCCTGGGAAACATGCAATGCTAGCAAAACTGTAGTAATTCATACCAGAAAGAATAACCTTAACTACTTAAGGTTGGATTTTAAATTAGCTGTCATCACTCAGGAAAAAGATACTACATTATAGCAGACAGCTCAGCAAAAACCTCTGCTCATTCTCTGGCTATGACTGCAATAACTGATGAAGTGGTAGAATATATAAAAGATAATAAGTATAATAATTGTAACTCTATCACAATGACATTGCTCATCTGGCCTCTCATGCCATTGCCAGGAGTGCGATTGATGTAATTTTTCACTGTAGTTGATGAGCGACACCTGCTTATGGATTGACACATGAGGGATTGAACCAGAGCAGCCTAAAGCTCAAAGTGCAAGCTGAGTCCTGGAAAGAAGACTCAAGATTTCTGATGACTCTCTCACCAGTATAGTCTAAGCACATCCTATCTCATCGCACTACTCGGTAAAGCAGCTAGTAAAGGGAAGAAAGAAAGTAGACAAAATCATTTAATGTGTTAAATAAACTCGTAACTATTTGGTTCCTTTCCTGAGAATGAAAAGTTTTCAGTAATCTTTTTCCTGTAAAAATAAAAAATAATAATAATTTAAAAAATCTATGCTGTTATCAAAATGCACGGTGGTAACTGACATCTTTTACTGCTGGGAGTAAAGTGTTTGTAGAAGTGAGAAAAGGTTAGACTGCTGCAATGACTCAATCATATCAAAGTATATTTTCCATTTTAAATGTATAATACAATATAGGTTGCTGTACTAGTGCATTATTACCAATAAGTATTATCTATTGAGGTAGGTCCAAAGCTTGCCATCCTCATGCTCTAAAATCTCCAAATGAAGTCCTAACTGTATCCTATCCTGAACACAGATAATGGAAGTCAGCCTGCAAAACGCTGAGCCTGCTGGTGTGCCAAGGCACGGTGCAGTTGCATGACCCAGAAACAAAACCCACAGAAGACTGGTTATAAAGCATTCTTAGTTAAAAGCTTTTCACACGGAACAAATTTGTTGAGAGTTGGGTCATCACCAGACAACCACCTGTTCAAGCGACGGGAAACAGAATAAAGCGCAAACCCACTGACAATAAATAAGCCTTTCCATCAGGCAGCTTCTCACCCTGAAATGAAGGACTAAAGCTCTTATGAAAGACATATGACCTGACTGCTGCTGTGTAAGTGGAACGGAATTAGTATTTGTTTGGAAGGGGAAAAATACTTAGGAACTGTAGTGAGGGGTAGAAGTTTAAAACTTCAATTAGACAACAAATTATTCTCTTTTCTATACTCTGCCTCCATTTCCTGAATAATTTTCATTCACATGGACATTCACATTCATTCATTGAAGGGCACTGAGATTTCTTCAAGTGCACTTTGTAATACAGCTAATAGTAGAAATACAATTCAGTTTAAAGTCAGGAAGTATGCAAGTGCACCACAGAATGATAGAATAATTCAGGCTGGGAAGGACCTCAGGACATCATCTAATCCCACCTGCTCAAAGCAGGTTTGATGCTCAACTCAGATCAGTCTGCTCAGGAATTTGTCCCATCGGATATTGAAAACATCCAAGGACAGAGACTACAAAACCTCTGAGGAGCCTGCCCCAATGCTTAGTTATCCTTACAATGATTTTTTGTTTGTTTGTTTTATCGAGTCAGAACTTCCCCTCTTTCAATTTGTGACAGTTGTCTCCTGCTCTCCCACCATGCACCCCAGTAAGGAGCTTGTCTCCACGTCCTTGAGGGCCTCCACATAGGTACGGGAACACTGCTATTAGGTCCCCCTAAAGCCATCCCTTCCCCAAGCTGAACAATTCCAGCTCCCTGAGCATCTCCTCACAGGATATGTACTCCAGCCCCTCAACTACCATGGTGGTCCTCCACCAAACTCACTTCAGTTAATCAGCTTCTTTTGGTATGGGAGGGCACAAAGATGGACACAGTATCCTACACGGGGTCTAGTGAACGCTGAAAAAAAGAGGGATATCTTCAATCTACTGGTTGTGCTCCTGTCGAAATTGCCCTCTAGGCTGGTGGCCTTCATCACTGCCAGGGCACACCGCTCTCAGGTTTAGCCGACTGCCTGCCATATCCCATACGCATTTCCAAGCACTGACAATTGTGTTTAAGGTATCAAAATAAATCAAGATGTGCTTGATGTACATACGTCAGACTGAAACAGAACATAGAATCAAGATATAACTCCTTGATAAATGAATTTGCTACCGGTTTCAGCTTACGTACATGGATTCATACGAGTAGATCTGGGGAGAAAAACATCTAAACACTGGGTAAGGGAAGTTCATTATCATTTTAAATGCAACATTAAGGAGTATGTACCTTCACTGGGAATTTTTTTTTCAGAGTGTGCAAATCAAAAAAGGTGGAAAACCACTGAACCCCTTTAGTGGATATTTAATTCAACCTTCCTCATTCATTCCTCAAATGACTGGTTTTACTGGGATAGTAAACTATTATGCGAATGAACTGTTCTTTTTCTTAGGTGCCAGAAATGTAAAGGAAACTGATAATGAAATACAGGTATAAAAAAAGAACTCCAGGTATTTATCTTTAAGAAATTTAACAAAGTTTTTGAACAAGATACAGCATTTTGACATTAAATGGCCCAACTAGTCACTGCATTGATTTATAGAGGCAAATTCACAACTTCTTTAAGTAAATGCAGTTCCCTGACTTTGGCTAAGCTAAGGTTTTAGTACCTGCTCCCAGAAATAAATTAGTTATTATTTAGTAGCTCTCTGACCTAACAGCACAGAACTGGCCCAGAAAATCTTCCTATCAAGTTATTCCACCTACTAGGCTGAAATCAGGGGTTGTTCTTGTTTATTCCCACCTGGTAATACAATGCTCTTGTTCTTGCCAGCACTTCAACATGGGATTGTGCAACGTGGGTTTAATCCTAAAGGCCGTGTAAAATCTAGGGCTCAGGTGTTTGTCCTTCTGTCTTTATCTCGAGTACCACAGAGAAGGTGCACAGCACCACACCATGAAGTGTGTTCAACGGCCACACACTCGTAACTCTGCCATTGCATCAACATAGTGGCATATTATGTGGACTACGCTGACTCCATAAACGGGATTCTATGGGATATTTTCAAATTAGAGTGATGATGTTCAGAAAATCAGATAACCTTTGCTGCTTGTAGTAGAATACTGTGCTCAGTTACCAGCTTTAAGTATAACCACATAAAAACTCCATTCACGCTTCTAGCAAAGTCAGAGTTTTGCCTATCCTACAGAAGAACTTGAAGGATTACTCAGTAATAGTTGTATACAATAATGGTTAAGTTAGTAAACAGCTGTCATGTCATCTACTGGGTGTGAAGGGACAGGCAACATTATCAAGGCAGAGGTATTTGGCAAAATATCTATTGCTTATGTTATACAACAGTGCTGAGGAGAGAAAAGTGCGAGAGCCAGGAGACAAAGAGAGAATTATGTGGAGGAAAACTCTTACTAATTCTGTTAGTCACAGTGGACCTGACTCACCACTGAGTCACTTCAGCAACGTGCCAGGGCAAATGAACCATTTTCAATGGGGTTTACACCAGTGTAAATGTAGTGTAATGTTTTGAATCAATCCTTCTCCTCATCTTCTCCTTACTGGATTCATTTATCATCCCACTAGATGCCAAGAAACAGTCATGTGAAATGTTCGATACATGCACCTGCAGCATTACTTACAGCTTTAGCTGTCTCACATGTACAGTTATTTCGTATTGTCTTGGTTCTGGATCATCCCACTGTACTTCGCAGAGCCTTGAGACTTCCCACCCACATTTGAGTCATTTTTACTGCCTCCCACACACTCTTTATTCTTCCAGGTATAAAGTGCAGATCAAATGTACCAACAGGGACATTTATCTCAGAATGACAGTAACTTGCTATATACTGGACTCTCAGAATAAGAAGTTTGTAATGCTTGTGGGAGAAATAAAAAATAGTAATAATAATAAAAAAATTAAAACCCCTAAAGGGAATAATTAAGAAAAAGAAAGAATAGAAAGAAAAATCAGCACTATTGTAACTGTAATTTAATTCTGTGACATCTGCAAACAAGTTCTGACTCAGGACCAAATTCAGCCCTGTGCAGTCAGGCAAAAGCTGGAAAAGGCCAATGATGCATTTTTTCTACAGAATTTGGTACATGATCTTGTAAACCAAAATGGTCTGTCATGCCTAAAATCACTGGTTTTGCACTCAGTTGCTTTTGTTATGCAATGAGTGATCTGCCCCTTTTGCCTTTTTCTTCTCAGCTTTGCAAATTTTTCTTGCCACCCACTGAGACTGGAAGAGGCTTCTGTTTTCCGTTTGCTCAACAGCCTCCTTCATTTCTTTTCCACTTTCCTCTCCCACTCATTAAAACCCACTTACGGGCCAAGACAAGCTGCAGCTGGCTCTCACTTCTGCCATCCCTTGACAGGGGAGAGGGAGCGAAGAAGGAGAAAGATGACTTGCAGACATATTCCCTTCCTTTTCGACTTTGCAGCTGTGCATTCAGCCCACCCATTTCAGATGGGAAGAATGAAGCTGCGACCAGCACCGAACAGCCCCGGAGAGGCAGCGTGTTTTATCGGATGAGGCCAGCACAGCTCTTTTCACACTGGTCGTGGTGATCCAGGCTGCAAACATCTGAGGACAGAAGGTGTCTCTCATTCTGTGCCTGAATAAGGACTGGTATTTTGGATGCCCAAATTTAGCTGGGACTGGAAATGCTGCTGTCACGTGCAGAACTGACATGAATAGTCCTTCCTGGAAGCTGGAAGTTGCTACTTTCACACCCATCCACACACTTCCAGTTCAAGGTACCATTCAGAAGTTCTTACTTTGAGGGGAAAAAAGAAAGCTGAAGAAGCAGAAAAAATGCTGAAGGTTGGGAGGATGAAAAATCTTAAAGATACAAGAAATGAGTCACATAGGCTGCTTTCCTGCTATTAGCAGATACACTGAACCGTTGTCACATGGGCCAGAGCATCCTGGAGATTCTTTATCCACAAAGCCAATTGTCACTAAGTGCACTTACTGCTGCACCACTGTCATGGTTACGGGAGAGAGCTGGAGGATCACAAGTAGGTACAGGGCACTGCAAAGCAGTGCAAAGCACAGCGTGCCCCAAGCATGAGTCAGGAGACCACCAGAAATGAAAGAATTGTGCAAAGCAACAGGATGAGGAACTGAAGGCATGCAAAAAGTGCAATGTTTCACAGACAAAATATTAAAATGCTGGCAGATGGTAGCAGATAATAATGCATCACCACAGCAACACCGCTTGGAAAGGCATTGTAACTGGCATACTGCGTGCCGTTTGTGTCTGAGGCTCAAAAGGTATCAAGGTGACTACTGGAATCACTGCTTTGATGCTTTAATTAATCAGTTAAAGTAGTTTAGGATATCTAACTGGTACTACATTTTTGCGTAATGGGAGAAGGCAGTGGACACCATTCATCCACCTGCCAGGCTCAAGAGTCAAACTATGCACTAAAACTCTAGCACATACAAACCCACACAAGCACAAATGCACAGCAGCACTACTGGGGACTTTTTCCATACATATGAGAGAAATCCTCAACAGAAAAGCAAGCAAGCAACTGAAAAAAAACCACAGAACCGGCAATAGTCATTCTTTCTTCTCTATCAACCAGTTTACCTCAATTTCTGAACTTCTCTTTCGTGTTATTCAGAAATAGTTTGCAGAACCCCTTACTTTGGTTAAAATGTAACAGGCTTAAGCTATCACCAAATGCTACTCAGTACTCTTCCTCAATACACCTAAAACCTGATTTACAGGGTAAAAACTATGCAAACAGTTCCTTTTAATATGTACTGCTTTTTCCTGACATGTCAACAACTGTGAGTTTTTAAAAGTTCAGATAATAAATAAGGATAGGTGTAGCTCTGTATCTCTTTCTGGAGAGAAGAGGTGGTTGAAAAAATGAAAGGATGAGGGTGGGAGAAAGAGAAGGCGAATGTATCTAAAACAACACAACTGGGCTACAGAAAAGGCTAAAAGCTAAGGTCAAGAACATTTGCATTACTATTTATATGCTTATTGATAATATTTTTAAAAATGCCCATTTTAAAGCAGAAAGCCTAAGTCAACTGTCAATTCACACTTACCCAGCCAAGTGCAGATACTATACACTGATGATTAACCTGCCTCTGCAGACCAGCAGCCCCAGACAAACGCAAGTGGCACCAAAACAGAGACTGTTCTCAAGCTGCAAAATGCCTTGCATCTCAGCAAACACTCTGCATCGAAAGTGCTAGTTAATGTTTCCTACCTTAGATGGTTTCCTTTTGCAAGAGCTAATGCTGATTTATTTAGATGTATCTTTTCCAACAGTTTTCCTTCTTCTCTCGTGATGGGAGAAAACTGGCGTAGAGAGCAGTTTCTAATCGAAGATTAGTACTGACACTTGGATCTTTTTGCTGCTCTGAGAGCCTTTGCAAGGCTGCCCATGCTACAGGAAACCCTTCGTTCGTATAGACGGATCCACTTTTATTGCACGTTTCAGTATTAATGCCTATATTATAAGCTGCTCAAGTACCTTTCACACATCACTAGGTTTTGTTGTTAGAGAAACAGCAGGGCAACAGACATTTCAGAATGAACCATTTTCCACACTGCAGGCAGAAATTTGTACACCCTGCTGTAAAGAATTAGTCTCGTCTCTCTGCTATACCGAGACTTTTGCAAAGGGAAAGGCAATTGATTTACAAAGTAGATGTGGCTGCAAACAAAAGCAGCTCAGCCCTAGGGCAGGGCAAAAAACAAACTACAAAAAATAAGATTCATGTTTTAATTAATAAGTCACTGAGGTATAAGTGGCAATTAACTGACATGTAAATTATTGACGTTTCTAGTCTCATTTCTGCCTAGTGTAGTGCCTACTGCATTTGTTCCCTTATTTTAAAGTAACATATGGTTGTGATTAATAGATTTTAAAAAAATATATTGATTATGCTTTTCTAGACATTTACACACACATGTAAACCAGAAAAATGTTAACCCTTTCTTCCCCCACGTATACTGAGTGCCACACTGCCATGTTAGGATGTCATATACAGCAGCTGGACCCATCTTTATGTTTAGTTAGTGATAAAGCCATTTTCACCAGCACTTGAAGGATACATTTACACCACAGCCATACAGCTGTAAATCATGGGCCTGCTGTAGACAGAAGTCTAGTCAAGTGCTGAAAATACCCCTCGGTGCTTACAGAAGCAGTTGGGTTGCCTTTAAATCAGCCCCAAGCGACCTTTCCAAAAGCGTAATTTCCAATGTGCTACACTGTCAACTTTTATTCACACGAAACTCAAGCCACCAGCCAGTAGCGGTGGAGATCCAGCTTGTCCATCAGCTTCCAGTACGGTTGGTCGTGGAGGGCAGCTACGAGGCAGCTCAGCCTGGCCACCACTGGACTGCAGTTACCGATCCAAGGAATCACACCTGACCTCCTCACAGCCTGTACTGCCTTTGCCATCAAAACAGCCCCAGGAGGTTATCTTTGGGTAGGAAGACTTCCTCTAACAATGTAGGAAACCATTAGCTGAAACAGCAGATGAAGAGAAACCCCCCCAAGTCGTATCTCACTGTGGGCTGTCAATGTTAACAAAGCCACAGGTAAAAAACCAACACACTCAATGCGAGATATACCAGGGGAAGTACTTTCTTTAGAAACAGTGGAAGGGGTTCCTATCACTGCACAAGGTAGTGGTGAGGCATCACCTGGCATACAATGCCCATCCATGCTGAGAGAAGGTGGTTCCAGCTAGGAACAGACAGTGAGAAGGTCCACCAGCATCACCAGAAGAGCCTGGAGCTGACCTCATGAGCAGAGGAGAATTCAGATAATTCAGTTTTGCAAAATAAAAGTTGAGAGGAAGTAAGACTGTTCTCTATAAATTCTCCATCGAGTTCTTCAATTAAAGGGAAGAAGATAAAAAAGGCTAAAAATCAATCTGTATCCAAAGAATTAGTAACTGTACACAGACCACTTTAAAACAGAGAGGTGCTGGAATTGAGATAAAAGTTTCAAAGTATCAGGTGTTAAGGAAACCGAGGCATGTTCCCCAGCAGGGGACGAGGAAGCGTCACTGGCGGTCACACAGCTCCTCCAAGCACCTCAACAGCCTTCCAAGCCTCTGGACGGCCTGTTGTGTGGGAAGGACTGGAGGCAGGCAACCCACCTCCGCTTCCTCCGAGCGAAACACAGCTAAAAGACTGATTAAAAAATCATGAAGCAAATGGAGAGTGTTTTCTTGATTGAAAGGGGTTTGTATCAGGCTCTGGATTATCATGCAAAATATAGTATATTTTTAGAGAAAAGGCAATTACGTTTATTTTGTCTATTTTTATGGTATGCTCATTAGCACAAGTTGATATTTTAATTAATAAATAACTGCTTGTGATAGAAAAAGAGAGAAAGAGGTATTTTTAGTGCCAAATGCAGAGAAATAGATTGCAACACGACCAAAGGGAAATGGCTGGTTATAAAAATCAACAGCTTGTTATTTTAAAATGTGTTTATTTTCTGTGTTGTTGCATGATTTCAGCTATTGCTGTATTAGCAACAAAGCTATAGCATAGGCACTAAAATAAAGACTTTTTTCTCTCTTAAGGTTTTCGGTTGCACTGCATTTTAAGTCAAACTATAAAGTAAACTCCAGCCACCTCTTGCTCCCCATTTAAGATGGTAGGTTTATCAATACATATGGTCAGGGTTAAAACATAGCAATCTCTAGGAGAGGACTGATGTTGCATTAAACGGTGCTCTGTATGCTTCACTAGCAAAGCAAACCTTGCTCATAAAAGCACTGGTGGGCAGGGGTTTTGTAAAAAGAACAGCAAAACTGTTGCCTTTAAAAGCAATAGAAGAATTTATGGTCTCCGTAAATTAGCTGCTCAGCCCCTTTTGTAGCTTTTCCAGTACAAGTTCCCTGGAAGACTGGGGGCAAGCCAAGGTGGATTGGAGAAGAAAGAAACAAGAAAGGAATTATAAACACAGCTATCCTGTGTTTAAGCCCATTTACTACATGGAATGAATCTGGTCCTCAGAAAATGGGCTGAAGGAAGAATTTAAGTAACTAAATCATCATTGGTTTTGGCTGGCAACCTACAAAAACAGATGTATTTTTATAAGTTATCAGTAACTCACACTAGTTGACTCTCCCTTCCTCCTCTGCTGAATAAACATTTAAAACGAACAAGTGCTGGAAAGGGAGACAATATTATAAAATCTGGGCACAGAATAATTGTGGAAGCAGCTGTCCTCCTGACATTATCACAGAAATCAGAGATGGAAAAAATCCTATTAGGTCATATAGTCCCTCCCTTTGTCATTGCAGGACTGTTCCCTAACATAGA
This sequence comes from Buteo buteo, assembly GCF_964188355.1. Classification (NCBI taxonomy): domain Eukaryota; kingdom Metazoa; phylum Chordata; class Aves; order Accipitriformes; family Accipitridae; genus Buteo; species Buteo buteo. The sequence continues at coordinate 12,204,279 of NC_134171.1, read as the reverse complement.
TTTTCCAGCGCCTTGTCCAATCTTGTTTTAATACTATCTAAGTGATAGCTTCCAGCACCTCCCTTGGGAGATTATTCCTCTGCCTAATAAGTATTGCTGTCAAGATTTTCCCCCACTTTAATAGCAATTTGCCCTATTATTTGTTTATCTCCAGATTATATTCAAGATGGGAAAAAGAAATACTGAAGTTTCAAAAAATGTTTCAGGACTCCAGACAATTCCACAAAAAATACATCCTACAACAAAACCCAGCCATGGCTACTTTTTTCTTTTTCTGTTCTCCTGATCAGGAGATATACAAACATATCAACAAGCTGGCTGGTAACAAACACACCCTGAGTTCGATACCAGACAGACGGAAGAGATCAGCCCCAATTCCAAGCCTTTCGGACAAGTCCATCTGCTGCAGACGAACAACAAATGACTTGACCGCGTTACCTACAGATACAGTCTCTGCGTTCTTTCAAATCTGTTTGCTTAGGTCATGACTTCTAGTCTAGCTTCCTAATGAAATGAGGTGTGCGTGCTACCTCCTCATCTGACTGCTCTCCACAGTCAACACTGAAACTCAACAGCCACTTAAAGCGATCCCTTACAGAAGCCCAAGGGCTCATGGAATCACAGGCTGATCACCATGGAAGGAGCCTCACACTGTGTGTCACCTCTTAACCCAGTAAACAGGCAGTGGAAATGCAAAGAAAGCTCTCGAGATATTTCATGGGGAAACAGAGGGGATGGGAGCAGGTATTTTGGGAGACGCCATGATGAACGGGACCTATTGTGACAGTAGAATGCTAGGATATAGGACATGCACCCATATTGAAGCTTCACTAGTTTTGTTGCACACAAACCAACAAAGTGTTTCATATAATCTTATGGAAAGAAGGTTGTAGACCATAAAGTTTTCAGGTTGTCGTAACAAGCCTCCAGGCATTAAATATCATTGTACGTGTTCAAATGTATTGCCTGCTTCATACTAACTTCATCCTATCTTTCCTATTTGACAGTGACACTATCTGACACCGCTGTGCTTTTACAGATTGTGAAAGTCCTTTCTCCTCGCCTTTTTTTAAAAAAGGTTTCAGAATCTTGCATCAGTATTTTATTCCACAGTTAAATGCCACAGACTTCAATAGAAGTCACTCCCAGCCTGCACCAGTACCAAAGAAAGAAGAGAATCAGTGCTACGGCACTGCCATCAGAGCAACATTGGAGAAGGGGAGAGATGCGGGGCACACATGCACTAACCGAAAACATCACACCTAGAACTACAATGACATACGTAATCAATCATGGTAAAATTCCTACAACAGCTTTAAAGAATTAACTTTTCTCAAGGTTGTTATTGGTCCCTCTATAATAAAAACGAGGAACTCTCCTCCTGTTCAGTATGCTCTCACCAAGCAGTTAGAAGAAACAGATACAGCCACACATGCCCCCAGGACCCACAAATCCAATTCAGTACTGTTACTATGCAAATTTTTTTAACTTTTTTTTTCCTTTTCATCATCCATAGAGACAGTAAGGACCCAGTTCTTAATCACATCACACCACATGCTATTGTTTAACCATATTGCAGGTAAAATATCACCAAATAAAAAGAGTATTTTTGTACAGATATTTCAAGGCAAGAACTAGGACAGAAAAACACAATATTGTGAAGCCAAGAGTCCGTACAGAAACTGAAGCTTCTGTTCTTCTCCCATCTTAGTATTAATCACTCCCTGTAACCTGCTATGAGTAAGTGCACCCCAAATTTGCTATAGCTTTGACCATGACACTCTTGTCTCTACATTCACCTCTCCTTTATCACATCAAATGTAAGTTTATTAGCTTCATCTTCAAGGCCCACCCCCTCTTACTACCTTTCATTCAGTGTCAAAGGCTGACATCTCTGAAAACACGTAGCAGCTTCCACTGGTCACCTCTTATATTTTTGAAGGTTTTTTTAATGTTTTCTTCTGCTTTGTTTCTCCCACTTGAGAGAGCTGCCTGTAAAAAGTGAGTAAGCTGTCTTTATACTCTTTCAAATCCCTTGTTAGAAGTCTGTTTTCTGAGTTGTCTGTAAAAACATTTGACAATGGAAAAGCCTCCCATGCCTAACCCTAACACCATATCACACCACCTAGTAGGGACTTATGTTTCCTTCCACTTGCTTCTCAGTTCTTACCTAGCTATAATTGTCCACCATCGGGGTAGTTAAGTCTTTGTACGACTCCAAGCAGATCTTTCTCTTGTGGAAGTCCTTTGGGACTTCTCCAGGCTTTCTTAAGTGATGAAGAGAAAGGAGTGAACTGAGCAACCTGGGGGACCTCTTCCTAACTCCAGTACTGCTAAGGCTTCACAAGATACAGTGAAAGGGCAGAAGGGAAAAGTCAATAATTGATGACATTGATGGGATAACAATACACTTAGATGCAATGATAAATTCTATTCACGTCAAAGGAATATATTCATTTCCGACCCTGGCTCAGCTATGTGGAAATCTCTTTGCGTAAAGCATAAACATGCACCTACACTAAACAACCTCCTTGCTTTTTAGAACAACAAACTCAAAAAAATCCCTGCAACACAGCTCCTTTCTGGGTGCAAAAATACATTTTAAATTATTGATTTTAGTTTTTCAACAGCTTCATCCTAACTCTGAGGAACATAAAACAGAATCAAAAGGTTGAAATTACAAAGGAATTTAGTGTAAGTATTAAAATGTGCCCAATAACCCATTCACTTATTACTTCTGCTACCTGAACATTCTCCAGTACCACCAATACCCATTTAGGGAATATGTGTATTATCAAATCATTAACAGAAGAAACAAGAATTATAGAAAAAGTTCCTAGCATTTCATATAAGTAACATTAAACTGTTGCATTAACACTCAGTTGTGAGCGTATGACTACACCCAAAAGAACAAGTCTCTTTGTACACTTTGAGATGTGTTTGAATGACAGGTTCTCCTTACCTCGAGCACTCTTCCCGTGATATACTTCTCACAATTGTCACATCTGATACCAAACTTTGCATGATAGTCCATTTCGCAGTATGGAACACCATCTCTACGGAAGAACAACAGGCCATACAGAGACTGCTTTACGTAGGTTTACAGGCTTACTGGGAGATTATAAAGCTAAAATTTGTTAATGTTTCAACACATCATAGGCTGTTTATGGATTTCCCACCTCCCAAATACTTGTATTTATTCATTTTGTAAAGAATTGAACAGTTAATGAACTATTCTGGCCCTCCCAAGTCTACCATGATCCCACTTTCCGCTTCGTCGCTGAATTCAGCCATCGCCTCTCCCCTTGTCACAACACTCAGTCTCGGAGACCCTCACGCCACTTGTTTTGATAGTGTTACGCATTAACTTCTTCCACGTGTATCCCCCTCTTTGGAAAAAATAGTTACTTCTACGTATTATTCTTTCCTTCTTTACTTATCATCTAATATATATATATCATCTAATCTTTTAGCTTAGACTGGACAGAGTAATTTCTAAACTGAGTATCTTGACTATAAACCAAGTTTTGATTAACATTTAAGTCTACTGACATTCTTGACTTGACTTGCTTAAAGACAGTCATGAATTAACCATCTTGGGAGCCTGTTCCATGGAAGCCAGTAATGACTACGAGAATTCAACCTGAGCAGCAGAAGAGATCTTGCAGTACGTTCATGCATGACGTGAACAGTTATTTCACCACCACAAGCAATTTATGATAATGTACAATTTAAAAACATGAAGAATAAAAACATGAGTCTTAGCTTTTATTCTAAAGAGTCAGAACCAGAACACTTGGCTATTGCTCTGAAATGAACCTATTTGTTAATTTTACATTTGGATCACAATTTTACCAAGTTCTACACTTAGACTATTAAACTGATGAATGAAAACAAATTGCTCTAGAATAAACTGGAGACTCTTCTCCTATTTCAAAGTGCAAGTTAAACATAGTTAACTATGTTTAGTGTGTTATGCTAAAACAGCCCATGATCAGACAGATTTATTAGCAGAGGCATGATTTTATTGGACATTTCCCTGGAGAAACATAAAAATTAATTTTATAGCATACAAGTTGGATTGCTTAGAGACTAACCTATAAGTTATCACAATAATTGATGGAATTAATTGAAGCGAGGATCTTTCTTCTCTTGAGTTATTTTGCTTGGCATTTAGCTTTTTTAAAAGAGGATTTCACAATAACTATATCTTTACAATTTATGTGGATTTTTATTATTAAATAACAAGCAAAAAAAGCACTGTACCAAAATACAGCAGCTTGAGATAATGCAAAACCTTATTTAAGAACACCCTTTTATTAAATATTGTTTCTCCAGAGCAAGCTGTGAAATTAAATGTTATACTTGTTATTAATCTAAATCCAAAGAATTGTTGAAAGTCAGTGGGACACTGGCTCTGAAACTCCATCACCTCTGGGCACTGGTGAAAGAGTTACTTAGCTGTTTAGGAAAATTTCATCATATCAACACACTTCTCTGAAGCAGAAATTAATCCCAAGTGCTTTGGCCAGTGAAAGCCCTGTATCTCACTGGACTGATGAGAGTGTTGACATGGCACTCGGTCTGCATGTGTGCTTTGTGCTGCCTCTCATAGCTGTCATCACATTCAGTCCAAATCTGACAGCATGACGGTCTGGAGCAGTGCAAAAGCATAATATGTACCTCCTTAATGAACTTTTCGAGAATATTTTTGCTTATGTGAAACACATGGAAAGGATATTATCTGCTTGTTCACATTACAGCATCACATCATAGAGCAAAGTCAAACACAGATAACTAAAGGCGTATTTATGGGGCTTTGAAGCATACTCCACCCATTGCCTTTCTATAACATAGCTGCTCTGTGAAGCCCCATTCCAGGTAAATGGGCTAATTTGACTTCTACTTTTCTTCACTGAATTTATTCTGCTTTTAATACTATTTAGATAATAATCTCTCATCGTTTATATATCTCCAAAGATACATGAACAAAACCTAAAGGATATGCAATGCTAAATTAATTATTAGGTATTAAAAGAATGCTGAAAATGAGTGAAAATGCTCCTCTACTTAACTTACTTGCTGATGTACTCTGCATTCAGTAGCTTGCCGCATGTATTGCACTTAAAACAGCCCAAATGCCAGTGTTTGTCCAAGGCAACCAATGACTGCCCATTTTTTATTTCTGAACCACAGCCCCCACAATCTGCAAGAGAAAAATCCAATATGAGTGAATCACACGCTTTAGATGGTCACGCAACAATACTGGTTACTGCAGTACGAGCATCCATCAGTGCCCTAGTAACAGTTTGTGCAGGCTCGAAAGCTTGCTGCTGGCTGCTCACTGATGGATGTCAAGTGGTGCTGCCCTAATATTGCCCTAACATTGCTAGAAGACATGAGAAAAGACAAACCCTGAAAGACACTTGAAGACGCATTTAGAGATGCCAGAAGAGGAAAAAAACCACAACAATGTCTTGCATGGAAGAGAAAGATAGACAAAAGCATTAAAAAAGATTTATCTAGTTATTAAGAAAGTACTCCAAACATAGGTTCTCATTAAAAGATTTAAACAGTCCTCTTAAAAACTTTCTGATTTAAGATTCTATTTAGTTGGTTACGTGACCCTAATGAGACACTCTGTTAGTCCAATTGTAAATGTTTCATTTCTGAGCGCAACAACAATAAAGGATAGTTCTTACTTTCCTTCAGTGGATTTGGAAGGGATTAAGGGAGTAATAATATGTCTCCCTAATGTCACCCTGTAGAGCACCAATATGTGGAAATAAGCCCAGCACAAAAACGTGTGCACCACAGATCAGAACATTTGAGTTTTGCTAATAAAAGAGAACATTTGGGTGTGTGCCTGGATTTAGTCCCACAAGAGAATAAATACTGCGGTATTCTGCAGTATCTATTCTTTAACTGCAATCAGAGATTTGTTTGTGATCTCCCCTGGGTTCATCTGGTAATCTAACTTAATCTCACTGGTTGAGGGTTTATTTCACAAACTTAATACAACACTGTGTGCTCAGATGTCATTCACCTTTCATCTGGTTTAAGCTTGGGTAGGCAGAAACGCAGCATTTTGTGAGCTACTTTTTTATTCCCAACTGCTGTCTTCTCTGTTAAGTTCTGGATAATTAAAAACAAATATTGTGGTTGCTAGGACAACAGTGCCTACTGATGCGACATCCTTGTCTTCCTGTCTTGGATGCAGCATCCTTTGGTGACTCACCTAATTTCAACCAATAACTCTGCAGAACACATCAATTTGCTGCTACATGTTTATATTCTTCTGAGTACTGTTTCAACATCAACACTGCCACAAGAGGTTTTCACAGCTAGCGTTTTATAAATGAAACAGAACAGGTAGGTAGGTATTTATATACTAATAAAAAAATCAAGGACTCTGGCAAAAGGCAAATATTTGACATTCTTCATTTCTTCCAAATGTAACGCATAAAGGAGGTCAAAACCAAAGCGGGAGGATGAAAACAGAAAGACTGGACAGAAGGGACAGTGATGTTGGGAGCTCAGTGAGTCCCAAGACATCTCCTGAAAACATTCTTGAGCTCAAGTCAGAGATAAATAGGCTGACAAATAACATACATAGTACGTATCAGGCAGTTCTGAGCCAGAAGCAAAACCAACCTAACAGTGCATCAACATATTACTTGGTCCTTGACTCAGCTTGCTTGAACTCACATGTTTTTGTGCACTACTGTTCTTTTATAAATTAATTGTTCATTTAAAACATTAAGGTCTTTTCCAAGAAGACTGTTGTTAAAACAAGGAGACATGCCATTTATTGCTTTGTGTAATATGTAGCATAGCTACAGCCAGCCATTCTGGAATTTCAGTTTTCCAGTTCAACCAAGATGTCTCTGACGCTGCTTGTTTATTCCCGAAACACTGGGTCTAGCCTAAGGATTAGGTGCTTGGAAAACAGCTGGTATTACATATTGCTCTTTCACATATCACGTATTAATCTGAATGTTTCCCAAATCCCTTATTATCTTTTTAGGTATTTTGTTAATTTCCCGTGTATTGTCAGGCTCTTAGATATCCTGCAACACATTCATGCATGCACCTCCATGTATTTGTGGCTGCAGTGCTTCCCATTGACCCATCAAAGCTCTATTCCCCCCACCAAGGAGGGATTATACCGTTGTATCCAATTTCTTGAGTCCCATGAGTTCAGCTGGGTGCTGCATGTCACCATGAAATCAGAAGATGCTGGCCTGCACCTGCACTGCAAGACACTGAGGAAATGAAGTAAGGAGGAGTTAAGAAAGGATATAGCCTACACAGGTAAGGATGATATTTATCTGGGATCCTGGCAACGTCATGGCACAATTTACTTGCAGGCCAGATATGGACTTCAGTTTGCCCTTTGAGAAGTCATTGTATCTATCAGCTCACCCCCATCAGTACATCGTTTGAAAAGCAGAGCTGGTTAGTTTCAGGTGAAGATGAGACCAAATTCCTTTAGAAGTCCAGTCTACAGTGTGGCAGATATCATCCAAGTTTGAACCACGACTCTTAACCAATTCCACTGAAACTTATGGAAAGACTTCATCCATTTCTAATGAGATTTAAAGCAGACCTGTATTTGAGGTTTAAATATGTATGTTTGAGATTTTATTTGGAGAAAAGCTAAACTTTTGTTTTCCAAGGTCAGGTTTTGGCACAAGGATATGCTTCCAGTGCTGTTTCCCTTTGAGGCAATTGGTTTGTTGAGGTTTGCAGGTACCTGTGCACTGGGGAGACTCGGTGCAGCAACCTGAGAGAGCTGGGGAAATGCAATGCAAGAAAAACTCTCCATGGGGGGTGTGTGTGTACAGAGAAAGGGAATGTAAGCATATTAAAGGATTCTGTATCACAGATAATCAAATGAACTTGTTCTGTCAGTACTCAACCAGGCAAATAATTTCCATTAAAGTCAAAGCCACTTTTCCCATATGAAAAGGAGACAAACAGATGATAGGCCATTAAAGTATGGATCTGCAAATGCAGCCAGCCAACATAGCTGAGGACAATCTGTCTCTGGAACAAGTGACAAGAGAAAGCACTTAAGAGAGAGGGCCATCCCCTCCCCAAAAGAGAATGGCATTAGCAAGAGAGGAATCAACATAGCGTATCTCACTGCATTCACACAGCAGCCTTTGCTGACAAACTGGAGAAAGAAGATGGTGAAAACTTCTGTAAAAAGACAGATGTGGGCAAAAACAAAGAAAAAAGAAAAAAAAAGGAGAAATCCTTCCCTGAAGTGGGCTGGATTCCTTATATACAAAGGAGACCAATCTATAGGGTCCTTCTTCAACCACGCTGAATCCAGCTCGCTGCGATGTGATAGTCATTAAAAATATTTTTGTCTTTGCTGTTTAAATGAATTGCTGTTGCGGTTTCATTACTAAAAGCAGTGGTTGCTCTTAAAGCATGGCAGCTCCTCCTGAACAAATCAGCAGAGGAACAGAGTTCAGAGCAACAGTGCCATTCTATGATCTGCTGCAAAAAAGGTGGTATGAAAAGACCACATTTCTTCTCTGCAGTGTTTGTATCTTCTGATAGTACATGATAGTACTGAGGTCAAGGCAAAAGTCCCTTTGGTCACATTGCATACATCAACCCTTTCTGTATAGTATTTAGCCGTGCAGACCTGTCACTGATAATTTTCTGAAGCAATACTGGAACTCTCACAAATTATTAAATTTCACATTGGATTTTATTTTAGCTGGAGTTGGACTAAATCCTCAAAAATATTAACATCTATATTTCACCTTTCTCCAAGTAATTTGATTTACTCCAGTTTTAATCAAATGTTGTGAGAGGTTCTGTGTATTGTTAACCCTATAATGGCACCATTTGTGTTTCTTTTTACTGTCAGACTTTCTCAAAAAACTACCAAATACTTTTTCACATGACTACATTGTATTCTTGACACCTTTTATCCAGCATAGTGGTAGAAGTTCCAGTTACACATATTGGTGTAAAATTTTGGTCTTTAAACCTGCTCAGACTAAGAAGTACCAACAGAAAAGAGCAGAAACCCCTACTTACTTCGCAGGTTCTGTACAGGGAAAGAGCCGGTGCTGCTGGAAGGGGGCAGGGAACATTTCTGGCAGATGCACTCCTTCCCGTTAAAAGTTACCCGGTCGCCTGCGGGGAAAGGCAGCCTACAACAGAGGAAACAAAAGCAAACAGGTTACAGTCTCACGCCTTTATCGAAATGAAATATCTTTCCAGAAAGGAACTGATTATTACTCTGGTTTCTGTTTCTCTGCTTGCCCAGTTCTCATTCATGATTTTTCAGTCACTTGGAGGCTAAAGTATCAAAGGGACTTATCAAACAGACAATTGCAAATGCAGATGTTACAGCTACGTAGAAAAAAAATAATAGCTAAAGATACAAAACCACACTGAATGCTCAAGTCCAAATCCTTGTGTATCTAAGAAATGTAGTATCAGCAAGGGCTGATCACTAACAGGATCAGTTACAGAATGAAAATAAAATTGGCGTTACAGGGAGTAAGTACAGGCAAATGAAGCTGCTTTTATGTTGTTAAAATGCTGCATGAGAGTGATGACTTCTGTACATTAAAAAAACAGCATTTGTCCTCCCAACTTTGATCATATCAAGGTCCTTCTCTTAATTTGTATGTTCAGAAAGCAAATGTTGGTGAATTCTCATAGGAGAATATCAATCCCAGTTATAAAATCCAAAGCGTCTACATTACTTGTTTGCTCTACTCAACAACAGCTCTCCTTACATTTAATTAAATCCTTCCTTTTTATCAATGTCCTTAAAACAAAAAGCTTTCCACCATGAGCTTTTTCTGGGCACAGAAACTGCTGAGTTTTTTTCTCTAAGACGACCAGATGGACAAATCACTTCATAATGCAGCAAAGGATGGTGAGGATTTAGAAACACATTTCACTCCACCCAAAGCTCATGTCCAACTAAATCCCAAGAGAGCTATCAAAATATGGTTTAAGTGGGGCACAAACAACACAGGCCTTCTGCCTCATGGTGAAGTCCATCTGATCAGATTATTTCATTAACATTTCATTAAAACTCTGCATTACATTACCTCACAAACGCTATCAAATTCATACCAATTGAGAGGTTGTCTTCACTACAAAAGCTACACAGATACTTCTTGCTAAGCATAAACATTATTTTGTTCCCTAAAGCACCCAAGAGTGGCTTATTCTACATTTGTGTTGCATTTAAATGAAAATTTTTATTACTTAAAAAAAGAACAAAAGCAATGCTGTCCTTTGTTTCTAAATAATGTTACTAACATCTACTTTAAACCAGCTAAATAAGCGTTCAACACTGTCATCCATTTTGGACCACAGGCAATACTTCAAAAATCATGAGGACACACAGAGTTTAAATATTGTTATATTTTTGGATACCTGATAATGAATTCTGATTTTCATCTTTTGTTTTTTCCTTTACTAATGACTTTATACGCCAAATACTTGCTACCTTCTTATTTACCTAAAGTTAAGATAAGGAAAAATATTTTATGGAAATAGCCTTTAAAATTGTCTTGCTCTTTGACACAACTAAATGCTCCATGTGTGATTCTGGTACAAACAGGCCCAACACCATGTTAGTACAGATCCAGGAGTCTTAAATTTCCACCTGTTCAAGAGTGTATTTTCTACCATCAGTTTCACTCAATAACCTGATCAGAAGAAGCCAACACTCTCTCTAGTACAACAGGCAGGAGGTGATGGAGCCCCACTGCTCCAGCGAGCAGCAAGTCTGTCCTGTCTTGCAGCAATCCAGCAGCAGCAAGCTCCCATGTTATGTATATTTAAAAAAAAAAGGGGGGGGGGGTGTTAGGTCATTAGCTGTTATTTGCAACAGATTTTTATACTGCTTAAAGTCACAGAGCCTTCTAATATATGGAATAATAAAAGGGTTTCATGAATATCACAGAACAGTTGAGGTTGGAAAGGACCTCTGGAGGTCATCTGGTCCAACCTAGAAGTTTATTGAAATAAACATACATACATTTGAATAAAAATTAGTAAATCTGATACACTTCTATGTAGATAATAAAAATTAATGACTAATTATCAAAAACTGTCTCAAAAATGGAATGATATAATTCAAATGTTGTCCTAGTACTCTACTGACAATGTGAAAGAAAACATTTAATCGTGTTTTCATTTTAACAAAATATTACAAAATCAAGTCTAGAACTTAGCATTATTGATTGCCCTGGAAAGGCACAAGCCAAGGAATTTCAACTGTTCCAGAACTGAGTCAAGAATTTATAATCGACCTCCTACATGTTTTTAGGAAGACAACTCATCTTGATTTACAGCTATGCATAGACTTATTATGACCACTGGTAATCTGCTTCAAATTAAACCCCTACAAAGATGGCAACCTGCTCCACAGACACAATCACAAAACTGCACTGCCATACAACTACCCCGACATCCTTCATTCTTATGCACAGTTGCATGCCCTGAACAGGATAGTACCATCAAGCACGTTTTGCCATAGTCTTTATGGGGACCAAGACTGGGACTCAGCTAATGATGCAACTGAACTCCCATGAGATGCCTCAGTAAAACAGCAGGCTTTGCACCATTAATAATCCTGGAGATGGTGATGTACTGGAAGCCATGAACGATTCACTACTCTGAAGAATGACCGTGACTACTGAGCATTCTTTATCTAGTATATTAGGATCAGTAGCCAGAGGGAAGGTTAATATTGTTTTTTGACTCAGTGATTTACCTAACAAAAATTCAGCTGAACTTCCAGCTGAACACAGAAGCCCGTCTCAAACAGAGGCACCAAGCACCAAATAAACTAGAAGCAGGAACTGATCACTTTGAGTTGGCTCATCTACTTTAGGCAATTAGACAATTTAAAAGAAAGTAAGTTAAAACTAGAAGAGAAGAATAGGAAAATTGACTTCCTATGGCACAAAGACAGAGCCAGGTAGGTGACATCCCACAAAACATGCCAAAGCTGACAGGCACCACAGCATGCCACAGAGCCTCCTGAGAGGGGAGGGCATGTGGGGGCTTTCCTAGCCCATAAACGTATCTTGGTTTATTTTCTAAGAGTTTAGTAACTAACCACAGTGCCCTTCCATTTGGACAGGACAGGGCAACAATTTCACTTCTCTATTAAGTTTTCCACATCTGCAAGACACCTTGCTCTAAAAAAAATAGATAAATCCTCCTTGGAAGTTATCCGCCCAAAGGTACGTGCAGACATTGCCTTCCCGCATTGGTCTCCTAAACCCGTAATTAAGTCTCAAGAGTTTGCTTCACTATCTTGTTCATTGGGAATCCAGATTTTGTACACAACACATTTGCCAGTATTTCTGTAACATCTGACCTCGCCCTTTCACAAGCAGCCCTGCTCAAGGCGCCGGTACGAGTGAAGGCGCAACAGAAGGTGGTAACAGTCAATTAACAAGGTTTCAGTTTCTGAGCTCTTTAACTTGTGAGCAGGACTATATATAGCATTGTAGGTTAAGAGCAGCATATCTGCCTTCAAATACAATGACATCTTACCACCAGTAACCCACTGAACATTGCTAGGTATGGGTTTTAATTAGCTACTTATCCTTTTAAAAATATTCAGTGTGATTTTCACAGTTGGATAATCTATTTTTAAAATGAGAATTAAGAGCATCTTTAAAGCAGCTCTCTGAAATGACTTGTAGGATTTTAATATATCTTCCATGATTCATTTCCCAATGAATTTTGTTTCATACACCTGCCTACAATATTTGTAAACCCAGAAACGACTGGAGCACACCAACAAAATTATATCATAAAACATCATACTACCATCAGCCTAATCCAGGGTAACTGTGTGCTGACACAGAAAGGTCTGATCTGACTCTGTGGCTGAACAGTCAACTAAATTTGATGTAAGAAAATTAACAGAAGCATATGGTCAGGCCTGTGGGGAGAGCAAAGCTATTCATTTCAGTAGCAGACTGCAGTTACACTGGGTCAAGTGTAATGTCAGACTGTAACTTAAGGACCTAAAGGATCAAATTCTGCTCTAATTTGTACCTGGTACAATCACATCCCTCAGGATGTGCTCCACAGAGACGAATTTGACCCACAGTGTTAAACCTGATGAGACAAAGTGGACATTACTTGCTATCTACTGCCTTCACAAGTATCAACAAGGGCAAACGCTAAGTCCTGCACCCAGGGAAGAATAACCCCATGCACCAGTACAACTCAGGGGTCAACCAGCTGGCAAGCATAACAAGACATGGGGTCCTGGTGGACACCAAGTTGAACATGAGTCAGCAGAGTGTCCCTGTGGCAAAGGCGGCCAACAGCATACTGGGCTGCATTAGTGTAGTCAGCAGGTCCAGGGAAATGGTCTTTCCCTCTGTTCATCATTTGAGAGAGTGCATCTGGAGCAGTGTGTACCACTTTGGGCTCCTCAGGACACCTTTTAGTGGAGGGAGACCAGTGGAGGTGGCTAGGTCCAGAGCTGCAGCACAGAATGCATGAGCAGGGGCTGAAGGAGATGGACTGGTTCAGCCTTAAAACGCTCAGGGGAGATCTTATTGCTGTCTAAAACTACCTGATGACGTGTATATGAAGTTGGAGCCAGGCTCTGGCCAGAGGTACAGAGTGAAAGAACTAGAGGCAGCAGACATCAGCTGGAACATGGGAAATGCCGACTCACTATAAAGAGGAAAGAAAACCCTACCATGACCATGCTCAAATGCCAGAACAGGCTGTCCAGAAAGTCTGTGGGATCTCCATCCTTGGAGATACTTAAAATGTGATGGGACAATGACCTCAGCAACCTGCTCGAACTGGACTTGCCCTGAGCCAGGGGCTGGACCACTGGACCCCCACAGATCCCTTCCATCCTACATGACTCTAGGGCAACAGGTATGCTCCATGCGTAAACCAGAAGAGCAGCATAGCAAGACTCCTTTGTTCAGGAAGCACTATATATTGATCAATGTATTTGGTTTAGAATCAAAATGCCAAGAACAACACTCAGTCTGATTTCAAAACTTTGGCCTCAACATCCAGATGAAGAAGCCTGCATCATGAGATGCTTTAAGAAGTACCCAGTACTGCCTGAGTGGGAATCAAACTCTTTCAAAATTCAGCAGCACTAAAAAAAGCGAGCAATTAAAAAGGTTTAGCATATTCAGAAAGTCTGACATAATTTCTACGTTCCAGAACAAACTGAATTTTAACTTCTTATTTTCAGTATTGTCTTAATTTCTTAAGACTACATACACAAAAGCCCTCAGCTTCTTTCTAGAAACAGCAGTATTGTATGTAGGACTATAAAACTCTTTGTTTAAAAAAAAAAAAAAGTTTTTAGTTTTCTGAATTTTTATATTCAACTGCCTGGCCACAGTGAATTACCTTATTGAAGATAACAGAAATACAAATGGATTGAGAGAAGTTTTAGATCTGGATCTGGCACAAGACCCCTTGAAGAATATGTAACTGCCTTTTAACTCTCCACACATTATTCATCTCTGCATGGCACATACCTTCTGTCAATATGCTCTTTCAAGTCAAAGCTTCCTAAATTCAGACAGAATACTGAACTTAGATATCCAAATTCTGTAAAGCAAACATATACCTGTTTGGTTATTAACCTGGCACATACATGCTAATTTATCCCCCCAGCTAAGTAAGAGTTAAATTGTCCTCTCTTCATCATTTACATGGCACAAAAAGCTATATTTTTCCAACCTTTAATTAAAAAGAATACTGAAATTAAAGGGATAACTATTTTATACATTCCTCCAACTGGGTGAATAAACAACATCCCCAACTTTACCAATTACATTAACACTTAAAACCAAAACCCAGATTTTTTGATACCCTATGCATACACAGCACATCAGTAACACTGAAATCAAATACAGAGTCTACGTATAGTACAGCCTTATGCAGACCATACATCTTATGTATGGATGCTCTGCATAGATGTATTAATACATTTATCTAGCTTATTATCACACTAAGACTTCTCCCGAAAATTCCATTTTCAAAAGTATTATCACAGGTATGATTACCCATTGCTTTTTGAAAGACTCCATTTCCTGCCCCTTCCCATCCTGTGCAAGATTTTAATAAAACTCAGCTTCTGTTGATACAGATAGCCTTACTTTTCTCCCTCTTTCTATTTCACTTTTATAAACATGTGAACCTTTTGGAGAAAATGTCTTTGGCAGCCCTCTGGAGGACACAGCCCCTTCCAATTAATGAAGCTGTAGGACTGCTCACCCACTTCCTGGGAATTCAGAGTAAGCAGTTAATCTGCAACATTTTTCAATCAATATTGTTATTCTTCTGTTCATTCCTAGTTTTAGGCATTATCATCATGAAACACAACAGCAGAAAACCATTTCACTGGACTATAAACAGCGCTTGAAGAAGAGGGGGCCAAACCCTCAATCTTTATGCCATCAGAGCAAACATGCAGTTAAAACTTGAATTTGTTTAGGAGCCAACTGGTCAATGCAAGATAGAGTGAAACAATCACACGGGACAATACATTCTGCTGTACTTTTAGTAGTTTTTCTCTGAATACTAATTCATTTTTCTCACACGTTGACCTGTGGCAGCCCTGGGCAACAGCATCTGAGTCCCAAGGGATGCACGCCCAGGGATGAGTTGGGTCTCTGAGACACAAGCTTTTTCACAGAAGAGGGCAGCAGCTTATGAACATGGTGCAGAGGGCACCAGGGAACACAGCTCTTTTCTGTGCCACTGGGCCACGTGGCATTCAAAAGTAGTAATACCACGAGCTCCAGAAAACGAATGGGCTTGCATTACTAGCTTTTTCCCACTGCCCCAGCTAGCTGTATGCACATTAGATTTTCTCACTGATTTTACCATCTGAAGCAATATACACTTCCCACCAGTTTCTATTCTAATCTTAACTTCTCTGAAAATAAGAAAAAAAGGGAATTGCTACTGTGACTGGTTTACTATTCAACGCAGGAACAGTTTAAAAGCGTTACTTCAAAGCTACAGACATACAGGTTATAAAAGTGCTCATTTGAAGCACTTAATGATCCTGCACGCTCTGGAGACCTGTGTCAGGAGTGCTAAGCGCCTTCGGCTGCCAATGTTTTCCTGCTGAAGTTGGTAAGAGCCTTGCTTGGTTTCCATTAGAGCAGGATCAGCCCCACTGTCAGGCTGTCATCAACTCTCAAGTTCACACCGTTCTGGAAATCAGATTTCTAATAGAGCACCCACACTGAAGTCCAGCTGTAAAAGGCAACATCAGATGCAGTTTGCGTGATCAGCCAACTACCTCCACCTACTTTTGGCCTGTTTTTTAAGGTTTCTGCCCATCTGGAAGAAATGAAAACACAAATGGTACTCCTGACTCCTACCACCAAAGAAAGTGCCAAGGTAGAGTGCTTTATAATCCTGTATGTCAAATCAAATGGCTCTATTTTTTCACCCTTTATTTTTTTTTAAACAAAAGAAAGGGGGTTTTTCTGCTTAAACCACATGGTATTTGCAGTCTACCCACCTTGCTTTTACTGAGGATATCACTCAATAAAATAAATGCTGATGATGTTTAGATAGGACACTCTTTCCCATAAAAAAAACATAAATCATGCGTGGCTTCCAGAGAGTAGGATAATTGAAGCAATCCTGATTTAAAGCAGTTGAGAACCTGGTCCAGTTTTTTTTTTACTATAAACAGATGACAGGATTCTTCTGTTGCTCTGCATCACAAGTCAGTGTTACAACCCCCCTGGGAGACACTAATTGAATCCTGCTAGTCAGCAGGGCATTAATTGGCTCTGATGAAGACAACATGAATTTGTGTGTCCTTCTAAGGAAAGCAACAGAAGCAGATCTGGGTCTTCCTACTGAAGTTTTAGATAGCAGCAATTAGAAACTTCATCAGTGAAATAATTTTACTATTTAGTTATACAGAAAGTTAGGGAACATCTCTGTTGTTTTTTTTTATTATGAAACACTGTTGTATCAGGAACTTAATTTTTAAAAGCTTTAGCATGCCTTCAATACACATAATATTTGTATCACATTCTAGGTAGTATTTCCCTGTATTGCAATTCAGCTCGCCTGAATAGTTAGGTACTTAAGAATAAGTAGTTTAGTCATACAGAAAATTATTCTGAATTTCCAGGGAGACGAGACAAATTATACTGCCAAGCTCCAAACTATCAGTGGAAGGACTTACTAAATACAGCAGGACATTAGCATATCCAACAGCCTGACTGCAACCTAGGTTAGGTACCAAGCTGCTAAGTACAGTAACACACAGGTAAATCATTTATGCCTGAATGATAAACCCTAATGGTGTGGCTGAGGATACAAACACATTTAGCAGGAAAACTGAATCAACCAGTTTTTCTTTTTCTCTTGAAGAAATACCTCACTTTATAGATGGTACTAGTGCTAAGAAGAAAGGTACCAAGAATTAGCTGTGCTTATCTGCAGAAGAGCTGTAATGCTGACAGGCTGCAGGCCAAGAGCATGTACAGCCAGCAGTTCACTCATGAAATCCATAATTACACAATTAAATCATTTTTCCTCCTATTTAAAAAAAAAAAAAAAATTTAGGCTTTTTTGTTACCTTTACTCTTCATGTTTGTCTATAGTATCCAAAAGGAAAAAATCTCCTATTAAATATAGCAAAACTTGAACAGACAGAATTTAATATAATAAATACTTGTCAGTGTCAGAGTCTTCCCCTTAACATGGCTAATTAATTACTCCTGCAATTGATATATTAAATCAAGATCCTGCCATGAACCACGGCTGTTCTGGAATTTGAAGTCCTTCTTCTGCATCAGCACAGGAGGACATCTGAGCTCGGCAGCCCTATGAGCTGGGCAGATTGGGCTGGCAGACGGCCAGAGGCACCAGCACATACAGCATCTACAACGTGGTGCATCAGTGCCCCGTTGTGCTTTCCCTTTGAACGTGGGGTTACTTTTCTTGTAGTGCTACAGGCTCAGGTTTAGCCAGAGAAATTATTACAGCATTTCCATTTGCTCCAAACTGCTGTAACAGTGCATTTCCTGAAGGTTTGGTGGACTTAAAGTCTCTTCCTGAAGTTTTCAACAGATTTATTTGTGTTATTTCCACAGAAGAGGAGTAAGATGGAGGTCAAACAGACATCAATCTGTTTTACTGCAGAGTCTGCAAACATCCCCACCGACACTGGGTCGCAACATTGCACGTACCCACGTGGGAAATGATCTCACTGAACTACACTGGGCGGTAGCGGGGGACAACATTGTGTGCTGTGTCACTTGTCACCTCCATGGCTGCTGGAGATCCTTGGTGACATCCAACACGTACATAAATGTTTGCGAGTCCACGACCCTTCTGTCCTATTTTAAATTAATATTGGAGTTTCTTGGAAGCAGCACTTTGAAACTTCCATTTAAATCTATTAATACAGTATCCACTCAGCTCATCAAAGACTCAGCCACTGGCATTGGAATCCTTTGTAACTTCAGCCAACAAAAGACAAATTAGCAGACACCAGGGAAATAAAGCAACATTTGGGGCAAAAGGCCTGACAGTAGAGGCACTGGCAGTTTCTCAAGCACTTTGAAAACCTCACACATGAGATAGCATAAAACGGAAAAAGCATTTGGGAAAAAAAGAGGCACTATGAATTTACATTTTTTTTTTAATTCTGTTACTCTTTAAGAAGTGGATAATAGAAAACAGAACTATTTTTTTTTCCATCTATAGGCTGTAAGTTTGAATGCCTGGCATTGGTCTTTCAAAATTTAGTTTTTAAATGAGACGCAACTTCATGTAGAAAACATACCTGCAGACAGCACACACAAAACAGTCTGGGTGATAGGTTTTGCCCAGTGCTGAGACCACTTCTCCCTCAATGAATTCATCACAACTGAAGCACCGTGTGCCATAGAGTCTCTGGTAGTCCAAAGTACAGATGTAGTCTCCCTGTCTCACAAAAAATCCTCCTTGAGCCAGGTCACATCCACAAGCTGCAGGAAGAGAAAAGGCAGACTCAGAAGGCTGGAAAAGCAAAGCTTGCTCTCTGAGATGATGCTGATTTTTCACCTGTGATCAGTATGGTTCCTAGTGGAGTATTTAGGCACTTCAATATATGGGCTTATGATCACAGAACAGTTGTGCATCTGAAAAACACTACTTTTATAGCAAATTACATCAGTGATGTATTTTGTACACTAACAGTTTGGATTTATTCCATGTAAAAATATTAACCTCAGTGCAGAGGCTGCTAGTACAGAGTTAAGTCTTTAGGAGTTGAGTTCAGGGCTAGGATATACAACACCCATCACATTTAATAGGTTAAAGGAAATCCATAAAGGATACAAACCTTCAAAATCTAAAGCACCAAAGGATACAAACCTTCAAAATCTAAAGCACCAAAGTTACAAAGAAACATCTCTGACAGATTACAATGTCTGATATTCCTCCTGGACACACAAGTGGTTAAAATACTGCTCCCTCTAAACACAGGGTCTGATGAGCATGGCAACGGCTGTAAACTTCCACAAGTTTACAAGATAATTTTTTTAAATCAGATCTTACATTTACCTGATAAACATCACTCACAAAGCACGAATTGGAGGGATCTCCAGAACCACCTGCTCCTGGCAAAAGTAGAGTTTTTAATCCTATCTGTCGATTTATATTTTTTATGCAAAATCTATAGTAAAGAGTTAAAGTTGATTGACCAAAGGCTTGTGAGACTTTTCAGGGGCTTTCTCCATTGCACCAGGGATGAAGCTAGGCTGGCATTTTGAGAACATACAAGATGGGGAAGGAGAGGTACAACAGTCTGGCTGAAGTCATACAGAAGTAGACAGAGATGCAGAAGATGATCCTCGTCCATATTGACCAGGATCTTTGAAAACAGGCTTGAATTGATTTCTAAGGAGAACTGGAATTCAAAATGGTGATTCCATTGCTGTGCTGACTACTACTTTACTCTAAGTCACAGCATCACAGCTGTTACTACGTACTTCTGCTCCTGGGGACGTGCTTGTAGGGAAGCGCTTCCAGCAGCAAACAGTGCTTAGTCAAACAAGGCTGAACAGGCAACCACAGCAGTGTCACTACTCACATACAGCACACAGAAGACGAGTGGGAATGTTGCTTATCAAATTTGGGTTGCATGTACAAAATGCTGCAGAGCTGCTCAGAGCCTTGGTCCCAAAATAGCAGAGGTACCTAAACGTTTGAAGTTCAAACCTGAGATTTCTGTTTAGGTACCTGAGAGTCCACAGGCACTTCAGTTTTTAAAGTAAAAACTAAAAAGTAAAGTAAAGCCTCCCAGCTCACACCAAAGCCTGTCTGCAATGCCAGAATCAGTCATACTGCATCCAACCTATGCAAAATGAGTCCAGCAGGCATGCTCAAGGCACAAAATAACGCATACTCGCAGCGCAGAAAGCCCAAGCAAGCATTTTGAACATTCATTCAAAACCACACCCAATCACCTGCCCTTTTTTTATCATCTTTCTTCGTAGTTAGAGACCGCAGCACAGGAGGCCTGGGCTCAAGGTCCTCTTTCAACCCTGAGTGGGCCTTCAAACCCTGATCTTTCTGCCTGGAGATGGCCCCAACCACAAAGTGACAGAAAACAACAATCATGGTGAAACTCTACTAGTATATGATTAAGAACTGAAGAACCATGGGTTAATTAACCTTTCTCGTAAGTCAAAATAATTCCAATTATATTGCATTTGTCATAGACAACAACACTGGATTAGGTGATTTATCTCGCAATACATTGTTTACGTGCTTTATTTCACAGGCTTAACACATTCGCTTTAACATTCTTCTTTCTCACCCTCGCTCTAATTTTTATGAAGGACATGCTTTTTGAACACTTTTCAAAAATATGGCATGACTTGCTGAATATTATGAGTTTCTTTCAGTCTATATATTTCACCTAGGTACGTACTGGTGTGACAGAAGCACAAATCAGCTATGGATTTAAGACGATGCTGAACAGCACGCTGAGCTGATACTAATGATGCACTAGAGCAGTTCTAAATTGTATCATACAGGGTTTAAACTTCCAGAGCGGATCACAAGAGAAAAAAGTTAAAGGACGTTATTGGGTTTCTGAAGTGAGCAGGAGGGGTTATGTCCCTATAGAATATTTCTTTATGCCAGCAGCGGCACACCTGACTGCAGTGCAGCTGAACAAAGCCACCAAGAACTGCTCCGAGCTATAGGGCAGGCACTGACCTACACATTTTGGTCTGTGCCATCCACGAGGGACCTGGAGCTGGGCTTCCACAACAAGTGGAGGATGAGGAGTCGATAGTGTGCCCACAAATTACCTGCCGCTGCTCCGTCGTGTACTCTTGCCACTGCTCAGCTGCTAAAATGAGCGGTAAGCACAAGGAAACCAGGAAACCCTGCAGTGAAACTGTTCACACCAAGAGAGACAGAAAAACGAGGTATTTCGACTTCAAAGTGAAAGCTGAGCTTGGCATCTCTAGTTGGGCCCCTTTCTGCATTGCTATCACTTCAGCCTCTCTCTATGCAAAGAGCGGCAGAATTCAGTAAGGAGGAACACAAATTGCTCCATGTTCATTTGAACAGCAGAATGAAGATTAAGACTTGTTTTCTACCCAAGTTACTGTACTTTCCAATTAATATGAACAGCCTGACAGTTGTAACAGGTACGCTGCAAGTGAACCGCATGCGGAAATAACAGGTTCTTCAAGTGGCTTTTGCTACACACCACACTACAGTGACATTCATACAAGAAATGCAAGAAATTAAGTGGATGGTAAGAAGGAAAAACAACTTACCAACATACTTGCTTCACAATACAATGATTTCATTCCTGCAAAGAGCTATTTCAAGATACATGACTTTCTAGATAAAGTGGTGTAAATCTCACCTACCTGTAGCTCTAGAGCAATAAATACGATAGAAAAAAATAACAGGATAGGATTGTAATTAGGTAATTGGCCAAGGGGCAGATGACTGGTTTGTGAAGAAGGGAGAAGCACAGCCCCAAGGAAGGCTATTGCTACAGCTGATTAATGACAAAGGGAAACGCCAATAGGAATAATGTTCTT